>NC_063256.1:23682615-23901880 GCF_019578655.1 Ricinus communis
TTGTTTTCTCATATTTATAAATATACACGTTTTACAGGGTTATTTTATTATATTGATAAATATACCATTTTTCCGGGGTCATTTCCTCATATTAAATTATTAGCATTATTATGGGATTGTTTTGTTAAATTCATAAATTTACACAATTTATGGGGTTATTTTCTTGTATCGACAAATATAACCCTTTTACGTTGTTGTTTTCTCATATTATAAGATTAACTCATTTAAGGGGTCGTTTTCTCATAATCACAAATATACCAAAATTACGGGGTTATTTTCTCCGATTGATAAATATTCCCCTTTTACGGGGTTTTCTTCTCACTTTAAAAAATTTATCCCTTTTACAAAGCTGTTTTCTCATACTCGAAATTACACTACTTTTACAGGGTTGTTTTCTTAGATTCATAAATATACACGTTTTACGAAGTTACTTTCTTATATTGATAAATATACCACTATTACAGGGTCGTCTTCTCATATTAAATTATTACTACTATTATAGGGTCCTTTTCTCAAATTCATAAATATACACGTTTTACGGGGTTATTTTCTTATATCGACAAATATACTCCTTTTACGGGGTTCTTTTCTCATATTATAAAATTAACCCATTTAAGGGGTTGTTTTCTCAAACTCACAAATATACCAAAATTACGAGTTTATTTTCTTCGATTGATAAATATCCCCATATTATAGGGTTGGTTTCTCATATTAAAAACATTTACCCCTTCTGTGAGGCTGTTTTCTCATACTCACAATTACACTACTTTTACGGGGTTGATTTCTCAGATTCATAAATATACACGTTTTACGGGGTTATTTTCTTATATTGATAAATATACCACTTTTAAGGTGTCATTTTCTCATATTAAATTATTAGTATTATTATGGGGTTATTTTCTCAAATTCATAAATATACACGTTTTTTACGGGTTATTTTCTCAAATTCATAAATATACCCCTTTTACGAGATTGTTTTCTCATACTAACAAATATACCAAAATTACGAGGTTATTTTCTCTGATTGATAAATATACCCGTACTGCGTGGTTGTTATCTCATATTAAAGAATTTACCCCTTCTACGAGGCTATTTTCTCAGACTCGCTATTACACTACTTTTACGGGGTTGTTTTCTCATATTCATAAATATACACATTGTACAGGGTTATTTTCTTATATTGATATATATACCACTTTTATGGGACCGTTTTCTAATATTAAATTATTAGCACTATTATGGAGTTGCTTGTCAAATTCATAAATATACACGTTTTACGGGGTTATTTTCTTATATTGGCAAATATACCCCTTTTACAGGGTTGTTTTCTCATATTATAAAATCAACTTATTTAAGGGGTTGCTTTCCCATACTAAAAAATATACCAAAATTACGGGGTTATTTTCTCCGATTGATAAATATCCTCGTATTACAGGGCTAGTTTCTTATATTAAAAATATTTACCCCTTCTGCGAGGCTGTTTTCTGAGAGTTGCCATTGCACTACTTTTACGGGACCGTTTTCTCATATTATATTATTAGCACTATTATGGGGTTTTTTTCTCAGATTCATAAATATACTTGTTTTATGGGGTTATTGTCTTATATCAACAAACGTACCCCTTTTACGGGGTTGTTTTCTCATATTATAAAATTAACGCGTTTAAGGTGTTATTTTCTCATATTCACAAATATACCAAAATTACAGGGTTATTTTCTCCGATTGATAAATATCCCCATATTACGGGGTTGTATTCTCATATTAAAAAATTTACCTCTTCTACGAGGCTGTTTTCTCAGACTTGCAATTACACTACTTTTACGGGGTTGTTTTCTCATATTCATAAATATACACGTTCTATGGGGTTATTTTCTTATATTGATATATATACCACTTTTACAGGTTCGTTTTCTCATATTAAATTATTACCACTATTATGGGGTTGTTTTCTCAAATTCATAAATATACATGTTATACGGGTTATTTTCTTATATCGACAAATATACCCATTATACGGGGGTGTTTTCTCACATTATAAAATTAACCCATTTAAGGGGTTGTTTTTTCATACTCATAAATATACCAAAATTACGGGATTATTTTCTCTGATTGATAAATATCCCCATATTACGGGGTTATTTTCTCATATTAAAAGTTTACACCTTCTACGAGTCTGTTTTCTCAGACTCGCAATTACACTACTTTTACGGGGTTGTTTTCTCACATTAATAAATATACACGATTTACAAAATTATTTTCTTATATTGGTAAATATACCACTTTTACGGGGTCGTTTTCTCATATTAAATTATTAGCACTATTATGGGGTTATTTTTTCAAATTCATAAATATACAAGTTTTACTGGGTTATTTTCTTATATCGGCAAATATACCCGTTTTACGGGGTTATTTTCTCATATTCTGAAATTAAACCATTTAAAGGGTTGTTTTCTCATACTAACAGATAAACCAAAATTACGGGGTTATTTTCTCTTATTAATAAATATCCCCGTATTAAGGGGTTGTTTTCTCATATTAAAAAATTTACCACTTCTACGAGGTTGCTTTCTGAGACTCGCAATTTTACTACTTTTACGGGGTTGTATTCAATATTCATAAATATACATGATTTATGGGGTTAATTTGATATATTGATAAATATACCATTCTTACTCGGTCGTTTTTTCAAATTATAGTATTAGCACTATTATGGGGTTTTTTTGTTAAATGAATAAATTTACATGTTCTACGGGGTTATTTTCTTATATCGACAAATATATCCCTTTTACGGGGTTGCTTTCTCATACTCTAAAATTAACCTATTTAAGGGGTTGTTTACCCATACTCACCAACATACCAAAACTTCGGGGTTATTTTCTCTGATTGATAAATATCCCCGTATTACGGGGTTATTTCTCCCGATTGATAAATATCCCCGTATTACGGGGTTAGTTTTCCCAAATTTATAGATATACAAGTTTTTACGGGTTTATTTTCTTATATTGATAAATATACCACTTTTACAGGGTCGTTTTCTCAAATTATATTATTAGCATTATTACGGGGTTATTTCCTCCAATTGATAAATATCCTTGTATTACGGGGCTATTTTCTCATATCAAAAGATTTTCTCATTCTACGAGACTGTTTTCTCAGACTCGCAATTACACTAATTTTATGGGGTTGTTTTCTCAAACTCATAAATATATATGTTATACGAGTTATTTTGTTATATCGACAAATATACCCTTTTTACAGGTTGTTTTCTCACATTATAAAATTAACCCATTTAAGGGGTTGTTTTCTCATACTCACAAATATATCAAAATTACGGGATTATTTTCTCCGATTGATAAATATCCTCGTATTACAGGGTTGTTTTCTCATATTAAAAAATTTACCCTTTCTACGAGTCTGTTTTCTCAGACTCACAATTACACTACTTTTACGGGCTTGTTTTCTTAGATTCTTAAATGTACACGTTTTACGAGACTATTTTCTTATATTGATAAACATACCACTTTTATGCGGTCGTTTTCTAATATTAAATTATTCGCACTATTATGGAGTTGTTTGCCAAATTCATAAATATACACATTTTACGGGGTTATTTTCTTATATCGACAAATATACCCCTTTTACGGGGTTGTTTTCTCATGTTATAAAATTAACCCATTTAAGGTGGTTGTTTTCTCATACTCGCAAATAGACCAAAATTACGGGGTTATTTTCTCCGATTGATAAATATCCTCGTATTACAAGGTTGGTTTCTTATATTAAAAACATTTACCCCTTCTACGAGGCTGTTTTCTAAGAGTCGCCATTGCACTACTTTTACGGGACCGTTTTCTCATATTTTATTATTAGCACTATTATGGGGTTGTTTGCTCTAATTCATAAATATACTTGTTTTATGGGGTTATTTTCTTATATCAACAAACGTACCCCTTTTTCGGGGTTGTTTTCTCATATTATAAAATAACGCATTTAATGGGTTATTTTCTCATATTCATAAATATACCAAAATTACGGGGTTATTTTCTCCGATTGATAAATATCCCCCTATTACTGGGTTGTATTCTCATAGTAAAAAATTTACCCCTTTTACGAGACTGTTTTCTCAGACTCGCAATTACACTACTTTTACGGGGTTGTTTTCTCATATTCATAAATATACACGTTCTATGGGATTAATTTCTTATATTGATATATATACCACTTTTATAGGGTCGTTTTCTCATATTAAATTATTACCACTATTATGGGGTTGTTTTCTCAAATTTATAAATATACACGTTATACGGGTTATTTTCTTATATTGACAAATATACCCATTATACGGGGGTGTTTTCTCACATTATAAAATTAACCCATTTAAGGGGTTGTTTTCTCATACTCACAAATATACCAAAATTACGGGATTATTTTCTACCATTGATAAATATCCCCGTATTACGGGGTTGTTTTCTCATGTTAAAAGTTTACACCTTCTACGAGTCTGTTTTCTCAGACTCGCAATTACACTACTTTTACGGGGTTGTTTTCTCACATTCATGAATATACACGATTTACGGGATTATTTTCTTATATTGGTAAATATACCACTTTTACGGGGTCGTTTTCTCATATTAAATTATTAGAACTATTGTGGGGTTGTTTTCTCAAATTCATAAATATACACGTTTTACTGGGTTATTTCCTTATATCGACAAATATACCCCTTTTACGGGGTTGTTTTCTCAAATTCTGAAATTAACCCATTTAAGGGGTTGTTTTCTCATATTCTGAAATTAACCCATTTAAGGGGTTGTTTTCTCATACTAACAAATAAACCAAAATTACAGGGTTATTTTCTCTAATTGATAAATATCCCCGTATTAAGGGGTTGTTTTCTCATATTAAAAAATTTACCCCTTCTACGAGGTTGCTTTTTGAGACTCGTAATTACACTACTTTTACGGGGTTGTTTTCAATATTCATAAATATACAAGTTTTATGGGGTTATTTTGTTGTATTGATAAACATATCACTTTTACGCGGTCGTTTTCTCAAATTATAGTATTAGCACTATTATGGGGTTGTTTTGTTAAATTCATAAATTTACATGTTCTTCGGGGTTATTTTGTTATATAGACAAACATACCCCTTTTACGGGGTTTGATTCTCATACTCTAAAATTAACCCTTTTAAGGGGTTGTTTTCCCATACTCACCAACATACCAAAACTACGAGGTTATATTCTCTGATTGATAAATATCCCTGTATTATGGGGTTATTTTTCCCGGTTGATAAATATCTCCATATTACGGGGTTTGTTTTCTCAGATTCATAGAAATACACGTTTTTACGGGGTTATTTTCTTATATTGATAAATATACCACTTCTACGGGGTCATTTTCTCAAATTATATTATTAGCACTATTACGGGGTTATTTCATCCAATTGATAAATATCCTTGTATTACGGAGCTATTTTCTCATATCAAAAAATTTACCCCTTCTACGAGACTGTTTTCTCAAACTCGCAATTACACTAATTTTATGGGGTTGTTTTCTCACATTCATAAATATACATGTTATACGGGTTATTTTGTTATATCGACAAATATACCCTTTTTACGGGGTTGTTTTCTCACATTATAAAATTAACCCATTTAAGGGGTTGTTTTCTCATAGTCACAAATATACCAAAATTACGGGATTATTTTCTCTGATTGAAAAATATCCCCGTATTACAGGGTTGTTTTCTCATATTAAAAAATTTACCCCTTCTACGAGTCTGTTTTCTCAGACACGCAATTACACTAATTTTACGAGCTTGTTTTCTTAGATTCATAAATGTACACGTTTTACGAGATTATTTTCTTATATTGATAAACATACCAATTTTATGGGGTTGTTTTCTAATTTAAATTATTAGCACTATTATGGAGTTGTTCTGTCAAATTCATAAATATACAGTTTTACGAGGTAATTTTCTTATATCGACAAATATACCCCTTTTACAGGGTTGTTTTTTCATGTTATAAAATTAACCCATTTAAGGTGGTTGTTTTCTCATACTTGCAAATAGACCAAAATTACGGGGTTATTTTCTCCGATTGATAAATATCCTCGTATTACAAGGTTGGTTTCTTATATTAAAAATATTTACCCCTTCTACGAGGCTGTTTTCTAAGAGTCGCCATTGCACTACTTTTACGGGACCGTTTTCTTATATTATATTATTAGCACTATTATGGGGTTGTTTTCTCAGATTTATAAATATACTTATTTTATGGGGTTATTTTCTTATATCAACAAACGTACTCCTTTTACGCGGTTGTTTTCTCATATTATAAAATTAACGCATTTAAGGGGTTATTTTCTCATACTCACAAATATACCAAAATTACGGGATTTTATTCTCATATTAAAAAATTTACCCCTTCTACGAGGCTGTTTCCTCAGACTCGCAATAACACTACTTTTACGAGGTTGTTTTCTCATATTCATAAATATACACGTTCTATGGGGTTATTTTCTTATATTGATATATATACCACTTTTACGTGGTCGTTTTTTCAAATTAAATTATTAGCACTATTATGGGGTTGTTTTGTAAAATTCATGAATTTACACGTTTTACGGGGTTATTTTCTTATATCAACAAATATACCCCTTTTACGGGGTTGTTTTCTCATATTATAAAATTAATTCATTTAAGGGGTCATTCTCTCATACTCACAAGGGGTCGTTTTCTTATACTCACAAACATACCAAAATTACGGGATTATTTTCTCCGATTGATAAATATCCCCGTATTACAGGGTTGCATTCTCATATTAAAAAATTTACCCCTTCTACGAGGCTGTTTTCTCAGATCGCAATTACACTACTTTTACGGGGTTATTTTCTCAGATTCATAAATGTACACGTTTTACGAGGTTGTTTTTTTGTATTGATAAATATGCCACTTTTACGGGATCGTTTTCTCCAATTAAATTATTAACACTATTATGGGATTGTTTTGTCAAATTCATAAATTTACACATTTTACGGGGTTATTTTTTTGTATCGACAAATATACCCCTTTTACGGGGTTCATTTCTCAAATTACAAAATTAACCAATTTAAGGGGTTGTTTTCTCATACTCACAAATATATAAAAATTACGGGGTTATTTTCTTCGATTGATAAATATCTCCGTATTACAGGGTTATATTCTCATATTAAAAAATTTACCCCTTCTACTAGGCTATTTTCACAGACTCGCAATTACACTACTTTTACGGGGTTGTTTATCATATTATAAAATTAACCCATTTGAGGGGTTGTTTTCTGATACTCACACATATACCAAAATTACGAGGTTATTTTCTTCGATTGATAAATATCCCCGCATTATGGGTTGTTTTCTTATATTAAAAAATTTACCCCTTCTACGAGGCTGTTTTCTCAGACTCGCAATTACACTACTTTTACGGGCTTATTTTCTTAGATTCATAAATGTACACGTTTTACGAGATTATTTTCTTATATCGATAAACATACCACTTTTATGGGGCCGTTTTCTAATATTAAATTATTAGCACTATTATGCAGTTGTTTGTCAAATTCATAAATATACATGTTTTGCGAGGTTATTTTCTTATATTAACAAATATATCCCTTTTACGGGGTTATTTTCTCATATTATAAAATTAACCCATTTGAGGGGTTTTTCTCATACTCGCAAATAGACCAAAATTACGGGGTTATTTTCTCCGACTGATAAATATCCCCGTATTACGGGTTATTTTCTCATATTAAAAACTTTACCTCTTCTACGAGGCTGTTTTCTCAGACTCGCAATTACACTACTTTTACAGTGTTGTTTTCTCAAATTCATAAATATATATGTTTTACGGGGTTATTTTCTTCTATCGACAAATATACCCCTTTTACGGGATTACTTTCTCATATTATAAAATTAACCCACTTAAGGGGTTGTTTTCTTAGACTTGCAATTACACTACTTTTACGGGCTTGTTTCTTAGATTCATAAATGTACACGTTTTACGAGATTATTTTCTTATATTGATAAACCTACCACTTTTATAGGGTTATTTTCTAATATTAAATTATTAGCACTATTATGGAGTTGTTTGTCAAATTCATAAATATACACATTTTACGAGGTTATTTTCTTATATCAACAAATATACTCTTTTTATGGGGTTATTTTCTCATATTATAAAATTAACCCATTTGAGGGGTTGTTTTCTCATACTCACAAATAGACCAAAATCTGGGGTTATTTTCTCCGATTGATAAATATCCTCGTATTATGGGTTGTTTTCTCATTTTAAAAAATTTACCCCTTCTACGAGGCTGTTTTCTCATACTTGCAATTACACTACTTTTACGGTGTTGTTTTCTCAAATTCATAAATATACATGTTTTACGTGGTTATTTTCTTATATAGATAAATATACCCCTTCTACAAGGCTGTTTTCTCATACTCGCGATTACACTACTTTTACGGGGTTGTTTTCTTAGATTCATAAATATAAACGGTTTACGGCATTATTTTCTTCTATTGATAAATATACCAACTTTACGAGGTCATTTTCTCATATTAAATTATTATCACTCTTATGGGGTTGTTCTCTCAAATTCATAAATATACACGTTCTACAGGATTATTTTCTTATATCGACAAATATACCCTTTTATGGGGTTGTTTTCTCATATTACAAAATTAACCCATTTAAGGGTTCTTTTCCCATACTCACAAAAATACTAAAATGACAGGGTTATTTTCTCAGATTGATAAATATCCCCATATTGCGGGGTTGTTTCTCATACTAAAAAATTTACCCCTTCTATGAGGTTGTTTCTCTGAATCGCAATTACACTACTTTTACGGGGTAGTTTTCTCAGATTTATAAATATACACATTTTACGGGGTTATTTTCTTATATTGATATATATACAAATTTTACGGGGTCTTTTTCTCTTATTAAATTATTAGCACTATTATGGGGTTATTTTCTCAAATTAATAAATATTCAAGTTTTACGTGGTTATTTTCTTATATCGACAAATATACCCCATTTACAGGGTTGTTTTCTCATATCATAAAATTAACACCTTTAGGGGTTGTTTTCTCATACTCACAAATCTACCAAAATTACCGTGTTATTTTTTCTGATTGATAAATATGCCCGTATTACGGGATTTATTTCTCATATTAAAGAATTTACCCTTTCTACTATGCTGTTTTCTCAGACTCGCAATTACTCTACTTTTACAGGGTTGTTTTCTCATATTCATAAATATACACGTTTTATAGGGTTATTTTCTTATATTCATAAATATACCACTTTTACGGGGTCATTTTCTCATATTAGATTATTAGCACTATTATGGGGCCGTTTTCTCAAATTCATAAATATACACGTTATACGGGTTATTTTCTTATATTGACAAATATACCCATTTTACATGGTTGTTTTCTCACATTATAAAATTAACCCATCTAAGGAGTTGTTCTCTCATACTCACAAATATACCAAAATTACAGGATTATTTTCTCCGATTGATAAATATCCCCGTATTACGGGGTTGTTTTCTCATATTAAAAAATCTACCCCTTCTACGAGTCTATTTTCTCACACTTGCAATTACACTACTTTTACGGGGTTGTTTTCTGAGATTTATAAATATACACGTTTTATGGGATTATTTTTTTATATTGATTAATATACCACTTTTACAGGGTCGTTTTCTCATATTAAATTATTAGCACTATTGTGGGGTTGTTTTTTTCAAATTCATAAATATACATGTTTTACTGGGTTATTTTCTTATATCGACAAATATACCCATTTTACAGGGTTGTTTTCTCATATTCTTAAATTAACCCATTTAAGGGGTTGTTTTCTCATACTCATAAATAAACCAAAATTACGTGGTTATTTTCTCCGATTGATAAATATCCCCTTATTACGGGGTCGTATTCTCATATTAAAAACATTTACTCCTTCTGCAAGGCTGTTTTCTTAGACTCGCAATTACACTACTTTTACGGGGTTGTTTTCTCAAATTCATAAATATAAATGTTTTATGAGATTATTTTCTTATATTGATAAATATACCACTTTTACGGGGTCGTTTTCTCATATTAAATTATAGCACTATTATGGGGTTGTTTTGTCAAATTCATAAATTTATACGTTTTACCGGGTTATTTTCTTATATCGACAAATATACCCCTTTTATTGGGTTGTATTCTCATACTCTAAAATTAAACCATTTAAGGAATTGTTTTCTCAAACTCGCAATTACACTATTTTTATGGGGTTATTTTCTGAGATTCATAAATATACACTTTTACGGGGTTATTTTCTTATATTAATAAATAAACACTTTTATGGGGTCATTTTCTTATGTTCAATTATTAGCACTATTATGGGGTTGTTTTGTCAAATAATAAATATGCATGTTTTACGGGGTTATTTTCTTATATCGAGAAATACACCCCTTTTACGGGGTTGTTTTCTCATACTCTAAAATTAACCCATTTAAGGGGTTGTTTTCTCATACTCACAAATATACCAAAATTACAGGATTATTTTCTTCGATTGATAAGTATCGCCGTATTACGGGGTTGTTTTCTCATATTAAAAAATTTACCCCTTCTACGAGGCTGTTTTCTCAGACTCGCAATTACACTACTTTTACGGGGTTGTTTTCTCAGATTCATAAATATAAACCGTTTACGGGATTATTTTCTTATATTGATAAATATACCACTTTTACGGGGTCGTTTTCTCATTTTAAATTATTAGCACTATTTTGGGGTGGTTTTCTCAAATTCATAAATTTACACGTTTTACTGGGTTATTTTCTTATATCGACAAATATACCCCTTTTACGGGGTTGTTTTCTCATATTCTTAAATTAACCCATTTAAGGGGTTGTTTTCTCATACTCATAAATAAACCAAAATTACGTGGTTATTTTCTCCGATTGATAAATATTCCCTTATTACGGGGTTGTATTCTCATAATAAAAAATTTACCCCTTCTACGAGGCTGTTTTCTCATACTCGCAATTACACTACTTTTACGGGGTTGTTTTCGCAGATTCATAAATATATAAGTTTTACGTGATTAATTACTTATATTGATAAATATACCACTTTTACAGGGTCATTTTCTCATATTAAATTATTAGCACTATTATGGGGTTGTTTTTTCAAATTCATAAGTATACACGTTTTAATGGGTTATTTTCTTATATCGACAAATATACCCCTTCTACGGGATTGTTTTCTCATATTCTTAAATTAACCCATTTAAGGGGTTGTTGTTCTCTCATGTTGTTTTCTCATATTCTTAAATTAAACCATTTAAGGGGTTGTTCTCTCATGTTGTTTTCTCATATTCTTAAATTAACCCATTTAAGGGGTTGTTTTCTCATACTCACAAATAAATCAAAATTACGGGGTTATTTTCTTCGATTGATAAATATCCCTGTATTACGGGAATATTTTTCTCATATTAAAAAATTTACCCCTTCTACGAGGCTATTTTCTCAGACTCGCAATTACACTACTTTTACAGGGTTGTTTTCTTAGATTCATTAATATACGCATTTTATGGAATTATTTTCTTATATTGATAAATATACCACTTTTACGCGGTCGTTTTCTCATTTTAAATTATTAGCAAAATTATGTGGCTGTTCTCTCCAATTTATAAATATACACATTTTACTGGGTTATTTTCTTATATCGACAAATATACCCTTTTACGGGGCTATTTTCTCATATTATAAAATTAACCCATTTAAAGGGTTGTTTTCTCATACTCATAAGTAAACAAAAATTACAGGGTTATTTTCTCCAATTGATAAATTTCTCTGTATTAAGGGGTTGTTTTATCATATTAAAAACATTTACCCCCTTCGGCGGTGCTGTTTTCTCATACTCGCAATTACATTATTTTTACGGGGTTATTTTCTTAAGTTCATAAATATACATGTTTGACGGGGTAATTTTCTTATATTAATAATTTTACCACTTTTACGGGGTCATTTTCTCATATTAAATTATCAGTACTATTATGGGGTTGTTTTATCAAATTCATAAATTTACACGTTTTATGGAGTTATTTTCTTATATCGACAAATATACTCCTTTTACATAGTTGTTTTCTCATACTCTAAAATTAACCTATTTAAGGGGTTGTTTTCCCATACTCATAAATATACCTAAATTACAGGGTTATTTTATTCGATTGATAAATATCCTCATAATACGGGGTTGTTTTCCCATATTAAAAAATTTTCCCATTGTACGAGGCTATTTTCTCAGACTTGCAATTACACTACTTTTACAGGGTTGTTTTCCGAGATTCATAAATACACATTCTATGTTCGAGATTCATAAATACACATTCTATGGGTTTACTTTCTTATATTGTTAATTATACCACTTTTACGGGGTCGTTTTCTCATATTAAATTATTAGCACTATTATGGGGTTGTTTTGTCAAATCATAAATATGCACATTTTACGGGGTTATTTTTTTATATCGAGAAATACACCCTTTTTACGGGGTTATTTTCTCATACTCTAAAATTAACCCATTTAAGGGGTTGTTTTCCCATACTCACAAATATGGCAAAATTACGGGGTTATTTTCTCCAATTGATATATATCCCTGTATTATGAGGTTGTTTTCTCATATTAAAAAATTTAACCCTTCTACGAGGCTGTTTTCCCAAACTCGCAGTTACACTACTTTTACGAGGTGGTTTTCTCATTTTCATAAATATACACGTTTTACGGGGTTATTTTCTTATATTGATAATTATACCACTTTTGCATGGTCGTTTTCTCATATTAAATTATTAGCACTATTATGGGGTTGCTTTATCAAATTCATAGATTTACAAGTTTTACGGGGTTATTTTCTTAGATCGATAAATATACCCCTTTTATAGGGTTGTTTTCTAATACTTTAAAATTAACGTATTTAAGGGGTTGTTTTCCTATACTCACAAATATACCAAAATTACGGGGTTATTTTCTCCGATTGATAAATATCCCCATATTACGGGGTTGTTTTCTCATATTAAAAAATTTATCCATTATACGATGCTGTTTTCTCAGACTCGCAATTACACTGCTTTTACAGGGTAGTTTTCTCAGAATCATAAATATACACGTTTTATGGGATTATTTTCTTATATTGTTAAATATACCACTTTTACGGGGTCGTTTTCTCATATTAAATTATTAGCACTATTATGGGGTTGTTTTGTCAAATTCATAAATATACACGTTTTACGGGGTTATTTTCTTATATCGATAAATATACACATTTTTATGGTGTTGTTTCCTTATATTATAAAATTAACGCATTTAAGGGGTTGTTTTCTCATACTAAAAAATATACCAAAATTACAGAGTTAATTTCTCCGATTGGTAAATATCCCCGTATTACGAGGTTGTTTTCTCATACTAAAAAATATACCAAAATTACGGAGTTAATTTCTTCGATTGGTAAATATCCCCATATTACGAGGTAGTTTTCTTATATTAAAAATTTTACCGCTTCTACGAGGCTATTTTTTCAGAGTCACAGTTACACTACTTTTACAGGTTTGTTTTTTCATATTAAAAAATATACACGTTTTATGGAGTTATATTGATAATTATACCACTTTTACGGGGTCATATTCTCATATTAAATTATTAGCACTATTATGGTGTTGTTTTGTCAAATTCATAAATTTACAGGTTTTACGAGGTTATTTTCTTCTATCGATAAATATACCGCTTTTACGGGGTTGTTTTCTCATATTCTAAAATTAACTAATTTAAGGGGTTATTTTCTCCGATTGATAAATGGGGTTGTTTTCGCATATTAAAGAATTTACCCCTTTTACGATGTTGTTTTCTCAGACTCGCGGTTACACTACTTTTACGGGGTTGTTTTCTCATATTCATAAATATACACGTTTTATGGGGTTATTTTCTTATATTGATAAATCTATCACATTTACGGGATCGTTTTCTCATATTAAATTATTAGCACTATTATAGGGTTGTTTTGTCAAATTCATAAATATACACATTTTACGTGGTTGTTTTCTTATATCGACAAATATACACCTTTTATGGGGTTGTTTTCTCATATTATAATATTAACTCATTTAAGGGGTTGTTTTCTCATACTCAAAAATATACCAAAATTACGGAGTTATTTTCTCCGATTGATAAATATCCCCATATATTATGAGGAAGTTTTCTCATATTAAAAAATTTACCCCTTCTACGAGGCTGTTTTCTCATTGTCGCAGTTACCCTATTTTATGGGGTTGTTTTCTCATATTAAAAAAATATGCACGTTTCACCGGGTTATTTTCTTATATTGATAATTATACGACTTTTTCGGGGTCATTTTCTCTTATTAAATTATTAGCACTATTATGGTGTTGTTTTGTCAAATTCATAAATTTACACCTTTTACACGGTTATTTTTTTATATCAACAAATATACCATTTTTACGGGGTTGTTTTCCCATACTCTAAAATTAACTGATTTAAGGGATTGTTTTCTCATACTCACAAATATACCAAAATTACGGGGTTATTTTCTCTGATTGATAAATATCCCTGTATTACGGGTTTTTTTTCTTATATTAAAAAATTTATCCCTTCTACGAGGCTATTTTCTCAGACTCGCAGTTATACTATTTTTACGGGGTTGTTTTCTCATATTCATAAATATACACATTTTGTGGCGTTTCTTTCATATATAGAAAATTATACCACTTTTACGGGGTCTTTTTCTCATATTAAATTCTTAGCCATATTATGTGGTTGTTTTATCAAATTCATAAATTTACACGTTTTAAGGGGTTTTCTTATATCGATAAATATACCCCTTTTACATGGTTGTTTTCTCATACTCTAAAATTAACCCATTTAAGGGGTTGTTTTTTGATACTCACAAATATACCAAAATTATGGGGCTATTTTCTCCAATTAATAAATATCCCCGTATTACGGGGTTGTTTTCTAATATTAAAGAATTTACCCCTTTTACGAGGCTGTTTTCTCACACTTGCAATTACACTACTTTTACGAGATTATTTTCTTTTATTGATAAATATACCACTTTTACGGGGTCGTTTTCTCATATAAAATTATTAGCACTATTATGGGGTTGTTTTGTCAAACTCTAAAATTAAACCATATAAGGGGTTATTCTCCCATACTCACAAATATACTAAAATTACGGGGTTATTTTCTCTGATTGATACATATCCCCGTATTACGGGTTTATTTTCTCCAATTGATAAATATCCTCGTGTTACGGGGTTGTTTTCTCGTATTAAAAAATTTACCCCTTCTACGAGGTTATTTTCTCCGAATAAATATACACGTTTTACGGGGTTATTTTCTTATATTGATAATTATACCACTTTTACAGGATCGTTTTCTCATATTAAATTATTAGCACTATTATGGGGTTGTTTTGTCAAATTCATAAATTTACACGTTTTATGGTGTTTTTTCTTATATCGACAAATATACCGCTTTTATAAGGTTGTTTTCTCATACTCTAAATTTAACCAATTTAAGGGGTTATTTTCGCATACTCACAAATATACCAAAGTTACGAGATTATTTTCACCGATTGACAAATATCCCCTTATTACGGGGTTGTTTTCCCATATTAAAAAATTTACCCCTTCTACGAGGCTGTTTTCTTAGACTCGCAGTTACACTACTTTTATTGGCTTCTTTTCTCAGATTCATAAATATACACGTTTTACGAAGTTATTTTCTTATATTGATAAATATTCTACTTTTACGGGATCGTTTTCTTATATAAATTATTAGCACAATTATGGAGTTATATTGTCAAATTCATAAAATATACGTTTTACGGGTTTATTTTTTTATATCCACAAATATACCCCTTTTACGGTGTTGTTTTCTCATATTATAAAATTAAACCACTTAAGGGGTTGTTTACTTATACTCACAAACATACCAAAATTACGGTGTCATTTTCTCCGATTGATAAATATCCTCGTATTACGGGATTTTTTTCTCATATTAAAAAAATTTACCCCTTCTGCGAGGTTGTTTTGTCAGACTCGCATTTATACTACTTTTACGGGTTTTTTTCATATTTATAAATATATACGTTTTATGGGGTTATTTGCTTATATTGATAAATGTACCGCTTTTTTACAGGGTCGTTTTCTCATATTAAATTATTATCACTATTATGGGGTTGTTTTGTACAATTCATAAATTTACACGTTTTACGGAGTTATTTTCTTATATTGACAATTATACCACTTTATAGGGTCTTTTTCTCATATTAAATTATTAGCACTATTATGTGGTTGTTTTATCAAATTCATAAATTTATACGTTTTACGAGGTTATTTTCTTATATCGACAAATATACCCCTTTTACAGGGTTGTTTTCTCATACTCTAAAATTAACCCATTTAAGGGGTTATTTTCCCATACTCACAAATATACCAAAATTACGGGGCTCTTTTCTCAGATTGATAAATATCCCCGTATTACGAGGTTGTTTTCTCATACTAAAAAATTTACCCCATTTTACGATATTATTTTCTTAGACTCGCAATTACACTACTTTTACGGGGTTATTTTCTGAGATTCATAAATATACACATTTTACGGGGTTTTTTTCTTAAATCACAAATATACCCCTTTTACGGGGTTGTTTTCTCATACTCTAAAATTAATCCATTTAAGGGGTTGTTTTCCCATACTCTCAAATATACAAAAATTACGTGGTTTTTTTTCTCCGATTGATAAATATCCTCGTATTCCGGGGTTGTTTTCTTATATTTGTGAATATACACCTCTTACGAAGCTATTTTCTCATATTAAAAGATTTACCACTTCTACGAGGTTGTTCTCTCAGACTCGGAATTGCACTACTTTTACGGGGTTATTTTCTCATATTCATAAATATACACGTTTTACGGGGTTATTTTCTTATATTGATAAATAAACCACTTTTACGCAGTCGTTTTCTTATATGAAATTATTAGAACTATTATGGGTTTGTTTTGTCAAATTCATAAATATACACGTTGTACGGTGTTATTTTCTTATATCGACAAATATACCCCTTTTACGGGGTTCTTTTCTCAAATTATAAAATTTACCCATTTAAGGAGTTTTTTTTCTCATGCTCACAAATATACCAAAATTGCGGGGTTATTTTCTACGATTGATAAATATCCCCATGTTACGCGGTTGTTTTCTCATATTAAAGAATTTCCCATTCTACAAGGTTGTTTTCTCAGACTCGCAATTACACTACTTTTGTAGAGATATTTTCTTATATCGATAAATATACCCCTTTTACAAGGTTGTTTTCTCATGCTATAAAATTAACCCATTTAGGAGGTTGTTTTGCCAGACTCACCAATATACCAAAATTACAGGGTTATTTTCTCCGATAGATAAATATCACCGTATTACGGGGTTATTTTCTCATATTGAAGAATTTACAACTTCTACGAGGCTGGTTTCTCAGACTCGCAATTACACTACTTTTACAGGGTTATTTTCTCATATTCATAAATATACACATTAAACGAGGTTATTTTCTTATAATGATAAATATACCACTTTTACGGGGTCATTCTCTCATATTAAATTATTAGCACTAGTATGGGGTTGTTTGTCATATTCATAAATTTACACGTTAATGATAATTATACCTCTTTTACGGGGTCATTTTCTCATATTAAATTATTAGCACTATTATGGGGTTGATTTGTCAAATTCATAAATTTAAACGTTTTACGGGGTTTATTTTCTTAAATCCACAAATATTCCCCTTTTACGGGGTTGTTTTCTCATATTCTAAAATTAATCCATTTAAGGGGTTGTTTTCCCATACTCTCAAATATACCAAACTAACGTGGTTATTTTCTCCGATTGATAAATATCCCCGTATTACGGGGTTATTTTCTAATATTTATAAATATACACCTCTTGCGGGGCTTTTTTCTCATATTAAAAGATTTACCACTTCTATGAGGCTGTTCTCTCAGACTCGGAATTGCACTACTTTTACTGGGTTATTTTCTCATATTCATAAATATACACGTTTTACGGGGTTATTTTCTTATATTGATAAATATACCACTTTTACGCGGTCGTTTTCTTATATTAAATTATTAGAACTATTATGTATTTTTTTTGTCAAATTCATAAATATACACGTTGTACGGTGTTAATTTCTTATATCGACAAATATACCCCTTTTACGGGGTTCTTTTCTCATATTATAAAACTTACCCATTTAAGGAATTGTTTTCTCATACTCACAAATATACCAGAATTGCGGGGTTATTTTCTACGATTGATAAATATCCCCGTGTTACTCAGTTGTTTTCTCATATTAAAGAATTTCCCCTTCTACAAGGTTGTTTTCTCAAACTCGCAATTTCACTACTTTTGTAGGGATATTTTCTTATATCGATAAATATACCCCTTTTACAGGGTTGTTTTCTCATATTCATAAATATACACATTTTATGGGGTTATTTTCTTATAAAGATAAATATACCACTTTTACAGGGTCGTTCTCTCTTATTAAATTATTAGCACTATTATGGGGTTGTTTGTCATATTCATAAATTTACACGTTTTACGAGGTTATTTTCTTAAATCGACAAACATATCACTTTTACGAGGTTGTTTTTTCATATTCTAAAATCAATCCATTTAAGGAGTTGTTTTCACATACTCACAAATATATCAAAATTACGGGGTTATTTTCTCCGATTGATAAATATCCTTGTATTATGTGGTTGTTTTCTCATATTAAAAAATTTACCCCTTCTATGAGGCTGTTTTCTCAGACTCGCAATTACACTACTTTTACGGGGTTGTTTTCTCTGATTCCTAAATATACACGTTTTACGGGATTATTTTTTTATATTGATAATAATACCACTTTTACGGAGTCGTTTTCTCATATTAAATTATTGGCACTATTATTGGATTGTTTATTCAAACTCATAAATTTACACGTTTTACAAGGTTTTTTCTTATATCGATAAATATATCGATTTTACGGGGTTGTTTTCTCATTTTCTGAAATTAACCCATTTAAGGGGTTATTTTCTCATACTCACAAATATACCAAAAATACGGAGTTATTTTCTTCGATTGATAAATATCCCCGTATTACGGTGTTGTTTTCTCATATTAAAAAATTTACCACTTCTACGAGTCTGTTTTGTCAGACTCGCAATTACACTACTTTTACGGGGTTGTTTTCTCATATTCATAAATATACACGTTTTACAGGGTTATTTTCTTATATTGATAATTATACCACTTTTACGGGGTCGTTTTCTCATATTAAATTATTTGTACTATTATGGAGTTGTTTTGTCAAATTCATAAATATACACATTTTATGGGGTTAGTTCTTTTATTGACAAATATACCACTTCTACAGGGTTGCTTTCTCATACTCTAAAATTAACCCATTTGAAGGTTTATTTTTCTATACTCACAAATATACCAAAATTATGGCGTTATTTTCTCCGATCGATAAATATCCCTGTATTACCGGGTTGTTTTCTTATATTAAAAAAATTACCCCTTCTACGAGTCTGCTTTTTCAGACTCGCAATTACACTACGTTTATAGGGTTGTTTTCTCATATTCATAAATATACACATTTTACGAGGTTATTTTCTTATATTGATAAATATACCACTTTTACGTCGTTTTCTCACATTAAATTATTAGCACTATTATGGGGTTGTTTTTTCAAATTCATAAATATACACGTTTTACGGGGTTATTTTCTTATATCGATAAATATACCTTTTTTACGAGGTTGTATTCTCATATTATGAAATTAACCCATTTAAGGGGTTGTTTTCTCATACACACAAATATACCAAAATTACGAGGTTATTTTCTCCAATTGATAAATATCCCCGTATTACGGGGTTGTTTTCTCATATTAAAAAATTTACCCCTTCTACGAGGCTAGTTTCTCAGACTCGCAATTATGCTACTTTTACTAGGTTATTTTCTCATATTCATAAATATACACGTTTTACGGGATTATTTTTCTTATATTGATAAAAATACCACTTTTTTCGGGGTTCTTTTTATCAAATTATATTATTAGCACGATTATAGGGTTGTTTTGTCAAATTTATAAATTTACATGTTCTACGTGGTTATTTTCTTATATCGACAAATATACTCCTTTTACGGGGTTATTTTCTCATACTCTAAAACCCATTTAAAGGGTTGTTTTCCCATACTCACCAATATACTAAAATTATTGGGTTATTTTCTCTTATTGATAAATATTCCCGTATTAATGGTTATTTTCACTGGTTGATAAATATTCCCTTATTACGTGGTTGTATTCTCATATTAAAGAATTTACCCATTCTACGAGACTGTTTTCTCAGACTAGTAATTATACTACTTTTATGGGGTTGTTTTATCATATTCATAAATATACATGTTTTATGAGGTTATTTTCTTATATTGATAAAAAGACCACTTTTATGGGGTCGTTTTCTCATATTTAGTTATTAGCACTATTATGGGGTTATTTTGTCAAATTCATAAATTTAACACGTTCTTTATTTTCTTATATTGATAAATATATCCCTTTTACGGGGTTGTTTTGTCATGCTCTAAAATTAACCTATTTAAGGAGTTTTTTTCCTATACTCACAAATATACCAAAATTACAGGGTTATTTTCTCCGATTGATAAATATCACCGTATTACGGGGTTGTTTTCTCATATTAAAAAATTTAACCCTTCTTCGAGGCTGGTTTCTCAGCCTCGCAGTTACATTACTTTTATGGGGTTATTTTCTTAGATTCATAAATATACACGTTTTACGGGGTTATTTTCTTATATTGATAATTATACCACTTTTACGGGGTCTTTTCTCATATTAAATTATTAGTACTATTATGGAGTTTTTTATTTTAAATTCGTAAATACACACGTTTTATGGAGTTAGTTTTTATATTGACAAATATACCACTTCTACGGGGTTGCTTTCTCATACTCTAAAATTAACCCATTTAAAGGGTTATTTTCCCATACTCACAAATATACCAAAATTTCGGGGTTATTTTCTCCATTTGATAAATATCCTCATATTACGGCGTTGTTTTCTCATAATAAAAAATTTACCCCTTCTACGAGGCTGGTTTCTCAGACTCACAATTGTAATACTTTTACGCGGTTATTTTCTCATATTCATAAATATACGCGTTTTATGGGGTTATTTTCTTATATTGATAAATATATAAATTTTACGAGATCGTTTTCTCAAATTATATTATTATTACGATTATAGGGTTGTTTTGTCAAATTTATAAATTTACATGTCCTACGGAGTTATTTTCTTGTATCGACAAATATACCCATTTTACGGGGTTATTTTCTCATACTCTAAAATTAACCCATTTAAGGGGTTGTTTACCGATACTCACCAATATACCATAATTATGGGGTTATTTTCTCTTTTTGATAAATATCCCCGTATTGCCGGGTTATTTTTGCAGATTGATAAATATCCCTTTATTACGGGGTTGTTTTCTCATATTAAAGAATTTACCCCTTCTACGAGATTGTTTTCTCAGACTAGTAATTGCACTACTTTTACAGGGTTGTTTTATCAGATTCATAAATATACATGTTTTATGTGGTTATTTTCTTATATTAAGAAATAGACCACTTTTACGGGGTCATTTTCTCATATTTAGTTATTAGAACTATTATGGGGTTGTTTTGTCAAATTCATAAATTTACACGTTCTTTATTTTCTTATATCGACAAATATTCCCCTTTTACGGGGTTGTTTTCCCAAACTCTAAAATTAACCCATTTAAGGGGTTGTTTTCCCGTACTCATAAATATACCAAAATTACGAGGTTATCTTCTCTAATTTCCCCGTATTACGGGGTTGTTTTCTTATATTAAAAAATTTACCCGCTTCTACGAGGCTAGTTTCTCAGACTCGCAATTACAGTACTTTTATGGGGTTATTTTCTCAGACTCATAAATATACACGTTTTACAGGGTTACTTTCTTATATTGATAATTATACCACTTTTACGGGGTCACTTTCTCATATTAAATTATTGGCACTATTATGGTGTTATTTTGTCAATTTCATAAATATATACGTTTTACAGGGTTATTTTCTTATATTGACAAATATACCACTTCTACGGGGTTGCTTTCTCAAACTCTAAAATTAACCCATTTGAAGGGTTATTTTCCCATACTCATAAATATTCCAAAATTACAGGGTTATTTTCTCCGATCTATAAATATCCCCGTATTACGGGGTTGTTTTCTTATATTACAAAATTTACCCTTCTACGAGGTTGTTTTTTCTGACTCGCAATTACACTACTTTTACAGGGTTGTTTCTTCATATTCATAAATATACAAGTTTTACGGGATTATTTTCTTATATTTATAAATATACCACTTTTACGGTGTCATTTTCTCATATTAAATTATTAGCATTATTATGGGGTTTCTTATATCGACAAATATACCCCTTTTACAGGGTTGTTTTCTCATATTCTGAAATTAACCCATTTGAGGAGTTATTTTCTCATACACATAAATATACCAAAATTACGGGGTTATTTTCTCCTATTGATAAATGTCCTCCAGGCCGGTCGACCCAACCCAAGGTCCAACTATGAGCTTTTTAATTACAATAACTTAAATATACACTTTTGGAGCTAGAATTACCGTGGCTGCTGGCACCACACTTGCCCTCCAATGGATCCTCGTTAAGGGATTTAGATTGTACTCATTCCAATTACCAGACTCAAAGAGCCTGGTATTGTTATTTATTGTCACTACCTCCCCGTGTTAGGATTGGGTAATTTGCGCGCTTGCTGCCTTCCTTGGATGTGGTAGCCATTTCTCAGGCTCCATCTCCAGAATCGAACCTTAATTCTCCGCCACCCGTCACCACCATGGTAGGCTTCTATCCTACCATCGAAAGTTGATAGGGCAGAAATTTGAATGATGCGTCGCCGGCATTAAGGCCGTGCGATCCATCGAGTTATCATGAATCATCAAAGCAATGAGCAGAGCCCGCGTCGACCTTTTATCTAATAAATGCATCCCCTCCAGAAGTCAATGTGCTTAAGGCTCGAAACGAGAGCGTCCGTCGTTCGTATTTAGGAAATAATAGGCTCAGAAAGGATGATTTCCACCCTCCCGCCCGCATAGTATTTCGCATCCGATAGCACGAGCGACAGTCCATGGGCCACAACAGCCAAAACGACATGTTTGGAACACAAGTACCACTACAATGTTCACTCGATGCCCCAAATGAGGCACAAAGGCGAAATATGTGACAGCAACATCATTGAGTTCCACTAATGTGGGTATGCAACACAGGAACCCGACATTTGCCCACTTACAAAACATGCACTTGGGCTAGGACTGAAAGGATCGCGGGGAAGCAATTCGATGCGCGAGCACGGAGCTTGCCTACCCAAACAATCGTGATACGACTCATATACCACCATGTACAATGAGCAACAACTCCAATCAGCAAACTACAACACCCAACAAGCATGTTATGCCCGTCAAGCATTGTCGAAACACCGAATGAAACAGCTGCCCCCACTGCTGGGTACGAAGAGTTTAAGGATTACCGAAAGAAATGCATCGTCGACCAAATCCAAGCCCCAACCAAGAAGGGTTTTATAAGAGCTTCTGTCCCATATAGCTCAAGCAACACAACTTAATGACATGCCCTTACAATGGAACATCCACATCATAGCACCCCCCAAGCCTAGAGATCATCTCCAGCCTCAGCATAAAGAAACCCACATGCGACCAGTGCTTCGTCAAAAACATCCAAACTTCCTCCAACAGCCCGTGTCTAGCCTCAACACAAGCACAGACGCCTGCTAGCAATGTATCATCGACCATATTCAAACTCCTCACAATAGGGAGTGCGCATAAGCTTTGGCCACACGAGGTCAGGCAATACAATTGAATGACATGCCCTCTCAGTGGAACATCCGCCTAATAACACGCCCAAGCTTAGAGGTCAACTCCAGCCTTCAGATAAGCATGTGCCCATGCAAGATCTACATCGTCGGTAGGATACAAAATCCCGTGCTAAGAACTTGAATTTGTTTTCTAAATTTTAATTCTGGATCATCTATCTAAGTAATATGTTTTCTAACTTTTCTTATTGAGCCGAATTGGTTCTTGGGGTTTTCATGTTATTGTGTTGGGGCTCTACAATTCAAAAGGGGTTCTCAAACTTTTCTAATACTTTTCTTATTTGCTCTTTATTCAGTTGTATGCAACTATTCTCTTATAAGCTGCTAGTTCAGTTTTTGTTAAAAAAGAAAACAAACAATAAAATTCTTTATTTCTAATTCTCTTTATTGGATTGATAATATTTTCGAGCATTATTCTATAAATTGATGATTTAGTGAATATATTTTGTATTTTTTGGCATTTAATTCTTTGAGCATACATTGTTGTTTATTGCAAGAATTTCCAGCATTTTCACACTTCTTTCCCAAATCTCGATCCCTTTTAACTTAGCCCCATTACAACCCTGGTAAAGACCCTTTGATTTTGGTATTCATTTATTCGCCGTAGCAGAGCTAGGATTTATGAGCAAGCTTATGGTAAGCGGGTTTTGTGCATTTGCTTTGAGGGATTTGTTTCTCACCTTATACACATTCTGAGTGACTTGAGTGATCCTTGTGAGGCATTGGTTCTTGATGTCTGTTATTGGGTTGTTGTTTAAATTATTCATGCATTGATATTATCCCCATTCTCTACTAATAATTTGCAACTTGACTTACGATTGAGTTTCTTTTGAGATGTGTTGAATGCTATTTATTGTGGCCTAGGGGCATGAACTTTGAGGACTTGCTGACTACGGTTTTGTGAGTTATGTTGTTAATTGCTTAAGGACAAGCAAAAGCTGAAGTGTGGGGTGATTTGATATGTATAGTCTGACACATGTTTGCTTGCATATTATTATGCATTTTCTTAGCATCTATTGTGTTCTTATTCCAAGATCACCCATGTTTTGTGTCCTTTTGTATTCTAGGAGATTTTATAGGTCCATCATTAGTGTTTGAGCAATTTTAGATCAATTTCAGGCGAAAACGGATGTAATTAAAAGCATTTAACCTTGGGTTGACTTTTGGGAAGTCAACACAACCCGTGTTGGAAATTTCAAGTCCGTATGGCTTAAGCACCCTGAAGCAACACAGTTCCCAAGGGTAACACGCCCCAGAGCACGGCCCGTGTTGGTAACATGGGCCATAACACGCCCATGCTAGCATTAAGAGCAAGGCCGTGTTGGTGACACGTTCTAGAACATGCCCTTGCTCAATTCAGTTCATTCTATCATTTCGAGACCAACACGGAACACGCCCATATTTGCGCATAGTATAAAAGGAACGAGCCAAAAAGAGAAGAAGGAGTCCCATATTGGCGATTTTGACTCTTCATCTTCCTTTGTAATTTTTCTAGACGTGTGTCAGGCATTTCAAGGCAGCTTCAAGAGACTGATTCCACCTTTTAACGTTAGATTCGTGATTCTGGGGATTGGATTGAAAATGGAAGAGGAGTTTTGGAGTAAATCAAGAGGCAATTCTAGAGATCATTTGCAATGCAGATAAAGACTTTAAGTTGTTCATCCAATTCTAGGAAAATGGTGTGTATGTTTCAATTTTTTTATTCTTTCATTGTAATTAAATTCCTATTTGTTTTAGACATAAACATGTGTAGCTAGATTGATTGAACCCATTGGAGTTCCTTGCTATGTTGGCTTTGTACTGAATTGATGAGATTTTTTGAGTTTCCTTTCTTATATTCTTTTTGCAATTAATAATATAAATCCAGTTTTCATTATATTAATTGTATTGATTACTATTCAGAGAATTCTTTTAGCAATTTTGAAATTTTAATTGAGTTTGAAAATTTTAATTGCAAGAACAGGTTAATTTTCACTTAGAGGTAAGGTTAATTAATTTGTCGGATTAAGAATTAACCAAGCTTAAGAGGTGGATTAAAGCTTAAGGCTAACTTAAATAATCAATTGTTAGTAAGAGATTCCAACTTTAGGTTCTTAGGTTTAGGAATTTGGTTGTCTCGAGAGGGAAATTGAATTCAATTTAGAATTCATCCACGGGTAGCATAATCGGGCTCAACAATCTGTTATCCTTTGTTTGATTACCAACTAGTCTAGGTCCTCTTTAGGTTTGCTTTCTTGTCTTGATTATTCTTTTTGTTCACTCATTCTCGGATTACACTTAGAATTTAGTTTTTAGTCATTAGTAAATTTAGAAACCTCCGTTATTAATTTTAGACTAGATAACAAGGAACGAAGTAGTAACTCTAGGATTTCACTTTCCCGAGGAATACGATATTTTTAATACTTGCATTTTTGTTAGCTAATGAACCAAGCAAGAATACTTATAAGCTTGTTGAGAGTGACAGGGCAGGTGTGTAGAAATTGAGGCCATCACTTGAGGAACCACCAGTTCTTGAGTTGAAAGAGCTCCCAAAGCATCTCAACCACCAGTTCTAGCAGCAGACTTGACAACTGAGGAGAGGGAGATGACTTTGGCCTCTCTTAGGAAGTACTAGAAGGCGTTTGCTTGGAAAATTGCTAACATTCCTGGGATTAGTCCTAGCTTTTGCTCACACAAGATCCTTATAGAGGATAGTTACAAGCCATTGGTGCAACTACAACGCATACTGAACCCGAACATGAAGGAAGTGGTTAAAAAGGAGGTAATTAAACTTCTTAATGCAAGTTTAATTTACCCTATCTCTAAGAATGAGCTTATACCGACTAGAACAATAACGAGCTTTCCAGTGTGCATAGATTATAGGAGGCTAAATGATGCCACTTGAAAGGACCATTTTCCCCTTCCTTTTATTGACCAAATATTGGAAAGGTTGTCTGGGTATATGTTTTACTATTTTCTAGATGGTTTTTTAGGTTACTTCCAGATTTCTATTGCACCTGAGGACTAAGAGAAGACAACCTTTACTTGCCCATATGGTACGTTTGCTAATTTCTAGATGGTTTTTTAGGTTACTTCCAAATTGTGTAATGCACCTGCGACTTTTCAAAGGTGTATGATGGCGATCATGATTGAGGAGTCCATGGGGTCTTTATGGATGATTTTTCTGTATTTGGTAACTCCATCACTCATTGTTTGTATAATCTAGAATGCATGTTTGAGCATTATGTGGATGCTAACCTAGTCCTTAATTGGGAAAAGTGTCATTTTATGGTTAGGGAAGGTATAGTGTTGAGGCAAAAAATTTTGCATGAGAGGATGGAGGTCGATAGGGCCAAAGTGGATATTATTGCTAAATTACCCCCACCTAGTTCAATTAAGGCTGTTAGGAGCTTCTTAGGTCATGTGGGTTTCTATAGGAGGTTCATTAAGGACTTCTCTAAGATTGTTAGACCTTTAACTCAATTGCTTGTAAAGGATGTACCTTATGTATTTTTTGATGACTGTTTGCAGGCTTTTAAGTTGTTGAAGGAGAAACTAACCACAGCCCCGATTATGGTTTCACCTAATTAGGAGCTGCCATTTGAGCTTATGTGCGATGTTAGTAATTTTGAAGTTAGAGCTATTTTCGGACAAAGGAGAGATAAGAAATTCCAACCAATCTACTATACTAGTAAGACATTGATTAATGCCCAGGAGCACTACACCACCACCGAAAAGGAGCTTCTAGCTGTTGTTTTTGCATTTGACAAGTTCAGATCTTATTTGGTGCTATCAAAGACAGTGGTCTACAGAGACCATTCTGCACTCAGGTACTTGTTTAGTAAAAATGATGCAAAGCCTAAAATCATTCATTGGATTCTGTTGTTCCAGGAGTTTGATATTGAGATCAAGGATAAGAAAGGTGCTGAGAACTTGGTAGCAGACCACCTTTCTAGGCTAGAAAACCCAACTTTGGTGGCACTTGATGAGAGGGCGATTGATGACAATTTTCTGGATGAGTTCTTATGCTCAGTTCAGGTTAATTCTAATATCCCATGGTTTTCTGATTTTGCAAACTATTTGGTTGCTAAAGTCGTTCCGAAGGGTATGACATTTTAGCCAAAGAAGAAATTCTTTTTTGAATTGAAATACTACATTTGGGAGGACCCTTTCTTGTTCAGAGTTTGTGAAGATCAGGTTATTCGGCAATGTGTACACGGGGAGGAGATCCTCCAGATTTTGAGGCATTGCCATGAAGGACCAACGGGAGGTCATGATGCTACAAATCACACAGCTAGGAAGGTGCTAGACTCTAGATTCTACTAACCGATGATCTTTAGGGATGCTAGAGCATTTGTTTAGGTTTGTGATGCATGCCAAAGATCAGGTAACATCTCTACTCGTGATGAGACGCTCCATAGGAATGTTGATCTAATTTGAGATATGCTGAAATTCTTTCTAAACAAGGAATATATCTCTAAATCCAACTACGACTTTGATTTTCTTTATAATGCAAATCCGGATTCTTCCTAGACAATAACTTTTTTTCTTCTTTTTGGATGATTATCATAATAGCCGAACTTTTTTTTATTTGAATGAAAACCAGCAAGACCAAATCCGAATATTATTGGAAAAGAATAGATTCAAAGACAAACAAAATAACAAAACAAGAATAAGAAATCGAAGAGTAAGGAAAATAAGAAAATGCAAAGATAAGTAAAGTATACACCTGATTTCGAGCTAATGCTCTAGTACCAAATGTTAGAGAACCTTCAAGAATAAAGCTTGAGAACCCTTTTTTCAATTATGGACCCCTAAAATACTAAGTTGAAAACCCATAAGATAATCTGGTTTCCAGCCATAAGAAAGCTAAAATCAAGTATCTTAGAATGAATAAGAGAATTAGAACCCTAAGAAAACTGAGTTCTTAAAACCCTAATCCTTCGAAACACTATAGAAAGAAGTTGTTCAACCTTCTTTAAATATTCCTTAAGCATGTATTCTTTCAAGAACACAAAAACAAAGCATAAGAAGGTTCAAAGGAAAAGTACCAATTATCATTCAAATTCAACTTGACTCATATCAATATACTGATTAGACTTAAGTATTCAGTTGCATGTGGTTTTTGTTATGGGAAAGCTCTCATTCCATAAGAGAGAAAAACTAAAAGCTAAATATGAATAAATAAATACATAAAGGTTAATAAAGTAAAGTCAAATCAAGAACTAGAGAAGAGCTAACTGGTTTGCAACTCTCGTAGTCCTAAAATTTTATAAGGCAGCTTAGTGAAACAAGAGGAAATTTGAATGGGCCTACCTAATAACATTCCAACCCAAATTACTTCATTATATACTTCTCAACCTTCTTTAAATGTTCCTTAAGCATGCATTTTCTTTAAATGTTCCTTAAGCATGTATTTTCTTTCTTTGCATTTGACTAAGGATTGGATCGGTGCATATGATTACCGGTTCCATGCACTTTCACTGAACACTCATGTTTTTACTTCCCAAATAAAATCAAACCATCATACTAGATAGCGATTAGAAAAAGCGACACAAAAGAAATGAATAAAAAGAGAAAATAGGTTATTCTCTTCCATACGGCTAAGTGCAAGGATCAAATATAATTATTATAAACACAAGAGTAGCCAAAGAACGCAAAAGAAAGGAACAATGTGACCTATAAGTCTATGTTCGCTAGCGCGAGTCTTGATAAATCCATAAAGTTCTTGAAAGAATCCATAGCTTGATCTCCCACAAGGTAGAAAACTGAAATAAAATACTCACTAGCCCTAAGTATTCAGTTGCATGCGGTTTTTATAGCGTGAAAGTCCTTATTCTATAAGAAGAAGAAACTAGAAGCCAACCATGAATAAAGAAATAAAGAAATATGAATAAATTAAAGTCATATCAAGAATCAAAGAGGAGTTGGTTGACTGGTCAACAATTCTCGTATTTCCAAATCTTAAGAGTCAGCTTAACGAAAAAAACAAAAAGTCGCATGGGCTACCTAATAACACTCCAACCCAAATTACTTCATTATATGCGTTCCAAACATTAAAACGCAATACTAAAGAAAAGAAATGAAAGAAGCCAAGATTTTTAGAATAATGACTTCTCAAATTTCTAAACCAAGCACATCCCTAAAATATAGGATCTCACCCTACAAACACTCAAGTAGCCGAATTCCAACCAAACTAGGATTTTTAATTTAGGAATTTTAATCCAAATAGGAATGCCATAGGAATGTTGATCTAATTTGAAATATGCTGAGATTCTTTCTAAGCAAGGAATATATCTCCAAATCCAACTAGGATTTTGATTTTTTTTGTAATGCATATCTGAATTCTTCCTTGACAATAACTTTTTTTTTCTTTTTGTATGATTACCACAATGGCCGAACTTTATTTTATATGAATGAAAACTAACAAGAGCAAATCTGAATTTTAATGGAAAAGAATAGATTCAAAGACAAAATAAATAACAAAATAAGAAAAAGAAATCAAAAAGTAAGGAAAACAAGAAAAACGCAAAGATAAGTAAAGGATACACCTAATTTTAGAGCTAATGCTCTGATACCAAATGTTAGAGAACCTCCAAGAATAGACTTTGAGAACCCTTTTTTCAATTATGGGCCCCCAAAATACTAAGTTGAAAACCTAAAAGACAATCCGGTTTCCATGCCAATCCCCTATTGGCATATTCTTTCAAGAGCACAAAAACAAAGCATAACATGGTTCAAAGGTAAAATACCAATTATCATTCAAATTCAACTTGACTCGCATCAATATGCTGATTAGACTCAAGTATTCGGTAGCATGTGGTTTTTTATAGTAGGAAAGCCCTCATTCCATAAGAGAAGAAACTAAAAGCTAAATATGAATAAATAAATAAAGAAATCAATAAACGGGTCTACAACTCTCGTAGTCCTAAATTTCATAAGGCAGCTTAATGAAACAAGGGAAAATTTGAATGGGCCTATGATGTGCGTAAAATATACACATCTAAATGGGGTTTTTAAGATTGATTTTATGGACATTTGGATGTGAATTGGTCTCAACACTCACCTTATACATATGTTTGTGTGCATTAGGTCCAAAAGAGGTCAAAGGATGAAAAAGGAAAGAATTGGAGCATAATTGGATGTCAAAGCTGCCGAAACGAGCTAAGTACGAGCATGAGGAAGCTGAACATGGCCTTGTTGATCTCAACACTGGCCGTGTTCTCAACACGGTCACAAACATGGGCCGTGTTCTCAACACGGTCACAAACATGGGCCGTGTTACTAACACGAGGACAAACACGGCCGTGTTGGACATCAAAGAAGAAGTAGTTTTTAGGGAGCACGACCACAGAGAGTAACACGGCCAGGAACACGGCCGTGTTGGAGGCGACAGGGGGTATTAATTAAAAGAACGAAAAGAAGAGAAAAAAAGGAGGCTAGGGTTAGAACGTCCCAAAACCCTAATTTTTCTTTCTCTAAGGGTTTTCTGAGTTGAAACTAAGAGAAAAGGATACTTGGATCAAGGTTTCAATCGGATTTCCTTGAAGGATCGAAGATTGGACGAGGTTCGTTGATTGATTTTCAAATCGAGCAAGAGGAACAAGAATCGATTCAATTGGAGCAAAAGGATTTGGGGCTGTTTACTCTCATCTAAGGAAGTAATCGGGTTTTCTCTACCTTTTTACTTATTGTTGTAATTGAATTCTTGTTTATGTTGAGAATGAAGATGATTAGCTAGATTGATTAAATACATTGGGATTTCTTTACTATGTTGGCTTGATATTATATTGTTGGATTGTTTGAGTTGGTTTTGTATTCTTCTTATTTTCAGTATTAATAAAATAATGCATTATTCATGAGACGTTGTGAATTGTGATGTTTAGATTGCTTTATGAGATTGAGAAATCCGTTTGGCAATTGGAATTTTGAATAGCAAGAACTGGTTAATAATCGCTTAGAGATAAGGATAATTAACTAGCCGGATTAAGAATTAACAAAGCTTAATAGAGGCGGATTAAAGCTTAATGCTAATTTAAGAATCAATCGTTAGGAAGAGATTCCAACTTTAGGTTATTAGGTTTAGAAATTCAGTTATCTTGAGAGAGAAACCGAATTCGGTTAAGAATTCATCCACGGGTAGCATAATTAGACTCACTGATCCTTTATCTTTTGTTTGATTACCAACTAGTTTAGATTCCCTTTGGGTTTGTCTTCTTGCCTTAGTTATTTCGTTTATCAATCACTCTTGCATCTCCCTTAGGACTTAGCTTGTAGTTATTAGTTAGTTTAGAAATTATTTATCGCTAATTTTAGGTTAATATAACAAAGAACAAATGAGTAACTCCGGGCTTTCACTTTCCCGAGGAATACGACCTTGATACTCGCCATTAGTGCTAGACTGCATCGATAGGTACACTGCCTTAGATTGTAGCTAACACGAGTAGCCACCCATCAAGTTTTTGGCGCCGTTGCCGGGGAATTATATGAAAACTAGAGTGAAATTTGCTATTTGTTAATTTAGCCATGTTTTTTCTTTCTTATTATTTTATGATTTTTATTTTTATTTGTTTATTTATTTTATTTTATTTGTACATATTTATTTAGCTTAAGTTTATGATTCAGATAGTGAATGATAAGGAGGTTCAATGCTAAACTCCGACTCTTTGTGTGACGCATTGGAAAATGGGATTAGGAACCAAGAGAGTGCTAAAAATTGGGATACCCATGCATCTTTAGAAGCTCGAGTGGAATCGTTTTGCAGGGCTACCGATCAACTCTCCACTCCTATCCTTTCATCTCAAGTTTTTTATGAATTTTGTTGTGGTTTACATTTGAGTAATGATTGTCCATTGTGCGTTGATTTTACTCCTTATTCTTATAACTCGTGAATGTGAATTATACGGGCACTGGCCAAGTGACTCGTATGGAAGCACCTATAATCAAGAGTGGAGTACTCATTCACCCTATGGATGGAGCTTAGATGGCCCGAACCACTGAATCTCAAGAACCACATCAGCAGCCTACTCTTACACCTTCAACTCAAGATGAAGAGTTAGTGTCGGAGGAGCTGATGATGAGGTTCATTACAAGTCTTGATGATAGATTCCAACAAACAGAGAGGATACTTGAAGATCAACAAGCCTCGATTAATAACATAGAGCATCAAGTAGGCTTAATCTTCAAGTTACTAGCTGAAGAGCAATCGAGAACTCTATCAAACACTATTGAATCCGAGGAACATTTGAGCGCCATCACTTTGCGTTCAGGTGAGAATTTTTCTGGTTTATCTATTATGTTTGACGATGATGCTTATGTGCAGGACGATTTCTTGAACATGGAGATGGAACCAGAAAAGGAAGAGGCGAACATAATTCCTCTGAAAGACTATCAACAGGAATGTACAGTTGATGATGCTGAGTTGCAGTTAGAGGAATTATTGGTAGATTTTCCACAAGTCCCTTCGATGATGGAAGATGAGCATGAGTTGTCCAATGAAGAAGTCTTAGAGGAGCTCGAGTTTCTCCTAGCAAGTGAACTAAGCCAAGGACTGAAGAAAACCATCGACACTCCTGAAGAGATTGCCCAACAGTCGATCCTTCCAATTGTTGAAACTCTAGCTTTCAAATTGGAAGAGCCCCTAGAGCATCATGACTACGTGCAAATATATGAGGAGAGAGTTTTTCCCATCATACTGGCAGCTTGCTTGACTGTTGGGAAGAGGAAGTTGACGATTATCCCTCTAAGCGGATATTTGAAGCCATTTGCTTAGAAGAAGGATGGATGGTCGCCAATCCCCATCGCTTGCTTTTCACCATGAGTCCAGCTAAGAAGACTCATCACATCAAAAAGAAGCGCTTTTGGGAGGCACCCCAAATTCTATTTTTCAATTTGAATACTTTACCCTTGCATTGTGAACTTAGTTGATTAGGTTTTATAGTTGGTTTTTGTTAAGTTTTATTTATGTTGAGTGTATGAGTTGAGGATTTATTGGTTTTGCAGGTGAGAAAGAGTGAGAAAGTGCTGAGAATCGCAACTTTTGCATTATCTGGAGATCAACATGGGTGTGTTCAATACCGTGTTCATTAACACGGCCCGTGTTCTGATTGAAGAAAATCAAACTAAGCTGAACACGTTCACAGAAGCTAACACGGGCATTTATGCCCTGCCGTGTCCACAACACGTTCCCGTGTCAAAGACCGTGTCCATAACACGGGCGTGTTCTGAGAAGTGGTAAGTCAGCACGTTTTTATTCGCTTAACACGGCCCGATATCCATACCGTGTTCATGAACACGGCCCATGTTTTCGAACACGGGCGTGTTCAGCACACTTGCCTATATATACCACTTCATTCAAAAAAAAATTTTGCTCTCCCCCATCTCTTACTCTCTCACATCTTATTTCTCATTTCGAAGGCTTTGGATATTACGTTTGTGAAGTAAGTACCTTCCAACTTCATTTTTCATTATTTTATTTTGATATTAGTTCGAATTTATATTTTCTTTGTGTTTCATTTTATTTATTTTATTTATTTATTTATTTTTTATTTTATTTATTTATTTTTTTGTTTATTCCCTTATTTTATTATTTGGTGCATGCATTTACATTCGTGTTTGTGCTTAATTTTCTTTTATTTTCTTTAATATAGTTTATATACTTAACTTGCTCATATTTTCCGTTTTTCTTTTCTACCATTATTTATGATTGTGATTAATTCCTTATTTTTCTCTTTATCATTATTGTCAGTCGCTAAACAATAGGCTCTGTCATAGATAGTCGACTCTGTTTGTATCTATTTTATATTAGTATGTTGGTTTGCCTTGTGATGGATTATGGCGAAGTAAACTCCATATGGATGAATTGCAAATTTAATTGGTTAGCATTAGTTGGCAGTGTTGTGGATTAAATTTTCTTTGCAGGACATTGAGCAGTTTAATTTTATCGAGTTAAATCGTTTGGTTTGTTCATTTTATGTCGTTATGCTGCCAAAATTTTGTTGATCCTTAGTACTAAAAGTTTCCTTTTCAGGTACCATGTCCACCAGACGAGGATCAAGAGTTTACAAGAGGAGGCGGACCGATGGTTCCTCTTCCTCTCGATCGTCAGGCGCTGCACCGACTAGTTCAGGCCAAATTAGACCACCGCAGCGCCATCGATTCCTACTTTTCCAAGGGCAGCCCACCTTTGAGCAGAGATATCAATCGATGAGGCACAAAGATTTGGGAAAGGGGCGTAGGATAGATCGCCAAGACCGGAGACCGTCGGACTTGCACCGCAATCACGATATCTCGAGACACCCCATTTCAACATTTCTTTGACATTGTTGAACCAACATATAGGGAGTTGATCATGGAGTTTGCCAAGACTTTCTTTCTCGCAAAGCCGCCATGGACTTCCAACAACCGGATGCGATCGGGTTTCGGATTAGCAAGGCAAACTTTCACGATGAGTGTACAGCAGTTTGGGGTACACTTAGGCTTGTGGACCGAGGAGGATGCAATTTGGAGAGGTTTATAGTCGTTGTATACACACGCTGGTGTGTCATATCCGCAGATGTGGGCTGAGATTTCCGATGACACCGAGGGTTACAGTGCCGGCCACCCAAGGCATCTAACTTGCCCGAGGGATCATGACTTGCATGCATTCGGCTAGGACCATCAACGGCAGGGGGAGATAGTGGTGGTGTAGTTACCCATCCGGACTGTTTATACTTTACAAGCATGCACGAGCACCACCGGTCGACATGGGGTACTTATTGGCCAAACAGACTGCCTTCGCAACAACTCAAAGAAGGTATTTTTCCCGTTTTGGGACTTACATTACTCGACCGGCTAGGAGCTTAGGAGTTTTGGAGGAAGCGATACCACATTTGACAGAGCTCGGGGGTGATGGAAACGTTGGGACTTCCCGGATGGTTAGTATGGGGATGGTGACTGTAGTGTGGTCTGCTAGGACCAGAGTATAGACTGAGGAATGCTCTCTTGGCAAAGACTCGGAGAGGAGCCGACCGCCCCACGAGCCCATGGTACATGGGATGTCCCACCTTCTTCCGATATTCCGTAGTCTTCCTCCGCACTGCCTACTTCAGCTCCTTCTGGGTCTTCTTCAGCTGTTTTAGGAGTCTCCCTAATTGAGTTTAGAGAGCTACAGCTTAGATGCAGAGGTTGGCAGAGGAGCAGCAGCAGCATTTCATTCGACAAGAGGCTTTTCAACAGGACCTTTTACAGCGTCAAGCTGAGTTTCAGAGCCAGATGATGGCTCAGTTTGAGAGGCAGAGGGCTATGCTTCAAGCCCTGATTGAGCAGGGAGGTAGGTTAGAGGCCTCTATGGCTAATGACATGTTTGATGATATTTTTGCTACAGACTTTGCACCTGCCTGTCCACAGAGCCGGGTTCCAGAGCAGAGCCATTTTGACATCCCTCTAGCGGATGATCCAGCTGGCCCTCCCTCTCCAACTGAGCACCCTTCAACACAGCGACTGATGAGCCTCCTATTGATGCCGCTCCTCGATCCACCAGCTCCTCGCATGTGACACTACTTCCCGATCCTCGGAGAGCGTGCCCACTCCTCCACCATGCACCGCAAGGTTCTCGATATACTGCTGATGCACCTCTTTTCACTTGGAGCCATAATCGTATGATTAGTTTCTTTTTCCTTTTTCATTTCATATATTTTGTACACTGAGGATAGTGTGTCCTTCAAGTGTGGGGTGGGTGATATTTATCCCATCTTAGTTATTTGTTTATTCTTTGTGCAATTTTTTGTAAAATTTTGAAAATTTTTCACCTTGTGTCGATGCTCTTACTGTTGACTTGCTTTTGAAATCCTGTTTATGTCCATGTGATCGGGTAAAACCGATAGTGTTGAGTCTTGCGGAAGAATGTAAGATAATTAGTTTGAGTTTTGCACTAAGTTGCTTTGGTTTATTTAATTCTGTTTTGATGATTTTTGTTTGGAACCTACTCAAAAGCACACTTGTGAGAAATTGAGCCTAAATTGTAAGCATACACTTTATGTGCTTGTATTTAGTTCTTCTTGAGAGTGCCAAGTACTGTTTTTACTTTTAGAACTTGCTCGGTAATGCTTATGAGGGCCACAAGGAGAGTTTAACACTTTGGTATGATAGAGGCACTTAGGTTTTTCATTCTAACCAAATAGCCTTCATTCGTTTATTGATTCTGTAGATAACCCTTTCTTTCACCATTTCTTTTATCATATTCTATTACCACTTAGTTTTATTCTGCTTTGGGTTATGATTTTGCACATGAGTTATTTTTATTGGGAACTTTTGTCTTGGGAATAACTTTAGAATCTTGTAGCAGCTTACTTCAATCCAAAAAGAAATTCACTCTATTATGTGAATGTTCTTCCCTTATGAAAAAAAAAGAAGAAAAAAAAATATAGAAATAGAAGAATAAGAGGGAAAGGTGATGAAAAGAAAGAAAGTAAGTGAGCCAAACATTTGGACTTGATTCCTATTTCCCACCTTGGACTACTGTTCATTGTTTATCCCTTATAATTTTTGTGGCTTGTGTGCAGTCATGTAATTCATTCGCGAACACCATAGGTTCAACTCTGACCAAATTTACCTACCCCTACCTAATCCCCATTACAACCCTTATAAAGACCTCTTGACATGGTTGTTGACTCTCCATAAGTGGTAGGAGTAGGATTTAAGAGCAAGCATATAGTAAGTAAGGCAGTAGTTGATGCATTGAGCAATTAAACACTACCCTTTAAACACTTTGTGTGATTTAGAGTGAATTTGGTGAGGAGTTGGTTCTGAATAATTTTGTTGAGACAGTATTTTGTGAATTATTGGCATCTTGGTTGTGATACTTGAATTGATTGCTTCGTTTCTTTTTGTTTGACTTGTGCTTGTTAAGGATATGTGCAGGAACTCTCTAGCTTGTTTGTCAGTTTAAGTATTGTTCCTTAGTGGTTTATTTTCCTTATTTTACTTTCGATTGCTTGAGGATAAGCAATGAGCTAAGTGTGGGGTTATTTCTACCTAATAACATTCCAACACAAATACTTCATGATATGCTTCTCAAACATCAAAATGCTTGAATTTCTGCTTGTATTACGCTTGGATTAACAAGAAACAACATGATTTCTCCTTTACACGGATGGAATTATGTCTCGTCCTGCTTGATCATTAAGCTAAGTCCCAATGTCACCTGTTAAACTTGTTAATTATGTTCCTATGATTTCTTATGCCAATCCCAATGTCACCTGTTAAACTTGTTAATTATGTTCCCATGATTTCTTATGCCAATCCCTGTGTCATCAATAGTCCTTGGGCCTAAAGGAGGCAGAAATGATGCAGATCCCAATGGTGCAAATCCTGAACCAGATTTTTTGGGCATGCCTCGATTCTCGTCATTCCCTCTTTGCTCCAAAAGATTCATCCACAATCTTTCTTTGCGTTTGTCCAAGCATTGGATCGGTATATATGATTACTGCTTCCATGCACTTTCACTGAATACTCATATTTTTTCTCCCCAAATAAAACCAAACCATCATACTAGATAGAGATTAGAAAAAAAGACACAAAAGAAACGAATAAAAAGAGAAAATAGGTAGATTTTAGATTTAATAAGGAAAGAAATCATAAGTTCTTTGTTCTCTTCCATACGGCTAAGTACAAGGATCAAATATAATTGTTATAAACATAAGATTAGCCAAAGAACACAAAAGAAAGGAAGGACGTGAGGTATAAATCTATGTTCGCTAGCGCGAGTCTTGATAAGTCTGCAAAGTTCTTAAAAGATTCCATAGCTTGATCTCCCAAAAGGTAGAAAATTGAAATAATATACTCACAAGCCTCGAGTATTCGATTGCATGCGGTTTTTATAGCATGAAAGCCCTTATTCCATAAGAATGAGAAACTAGAAGCTAACTATGAATAAATAAATAGAGAAATATGAATAAACTAAACTCATATCAAGAATGAGAGAAGAGTTGGCTGACTGGTCAACAACTCTCATATTCCCAAATTTTAAAAGTTAGCTTAACAAAAATAATAGAAAATTTGCATGGGCTACATAATAACACTCCAACCCAAATTACTTCATTATATGAGTTCCAAACATTAAAATGCAATATTAAAGAAAAGAAACGAAAGTAACCGAGATTTTCAGAGAGAACTTCTAAAATGTTTAAACCAAGCACATCTCTAAAATATAGGATCTCACTCTACAAACACTCAACTAGCCGAATTCCAATCAAACTAGAATTTTTAATTCAACAATTTTAATAAAAATAGGAATGCTATATGAAGATCTAATTTGAGATATACTGAAATTATTTCTAAACAAGGAATATATCTCCAAATCCAACTAGGATTTTGATGTTTTTTGTAATGCAAATCCGAATCTTCCTTGACAATAACCCTTTGTTTTATATGATTACCACAATGGCCAAACTTTGTTTTATATGATTGAAAACCAACAAGACTAAATTTGAATTTTAATGGAAAAGAACAGATTCAATGACAAACTAAATAACAAAACAAGACCAAAAAAATCAAAGAGTAAGTAAAAACAAGAAAAAAGCAAAGATAAGTAAAGGATACACCTGATTTTAGAGCCAAAGCTCTGATACCAAATGTTATAGTTTTGTTTGGACTTTAAAAATTATTTTAGAATCTTAGAAAATATTATTACTATTAGTTTTTAATTATATATAATTTAATTTAATTAGATTTAATTAATTATAACTTAGTTATAAATATTATAAATAAATTAGTATGGTTAATTATTGTTATATTTTGTGATAGATCTGGTTATAAATAAGTTCCATCTTCACAAAGAAAATTCGTTTTAGGCTTTATAAGTCTCAAAACCGTAATCCTAGATTGCTTAGGAAAAATATCTAAAAAAGGATTGAGATAATTCTCCTAACTAAAAGAGATAACTAAAGATAATTCCTAATTAAGCTAAAACACATAAGCAGCCACCCATATGAAGCTATGAAACCCTAAATTAAAACAAGGTATATACATGGGCCTTATTTAAGTATGAGGTAACTAGGCCTAATTAAAGACCAAGAATGGCTTGCAGAACTAGCCCATCTTGTTCTTGGACTTGTAATATATTAAAAGAGATGTGATCCACATTATCTTGTCTCAAATAATCTCCTTGGTCCGCCCACATGTGGAATGCTAAGGCTTGGATATGCTTTGTTAAGGCTTCTTGATACTTCTTAGCTCTTAATTTAGTAATAGGGCCCGCGATAAGGCTATTGAATCCTTGTCCCATTACACTTCTAGTCTTGGCCGAAATTCACCATGTGCTTGCTCATCTTAATCAACTTCATGAATTCCATGTGATGGTAACTAGTCCATATCAAGTCAACTCCTCTCTAGTTCTTGATTTGAGTTTAGTTTATTTATCTTTCTTTATTTATTTATTCATATTTAGTTTCTAGTTTCTTCTTCTTATGGTTGAGGCTAATGAGTATATTATTTTAGTTTTCTATCTTGCGGGAAATCCAATTATGGGTTCTTTCAAGAACTTTGTGGACTTATCAACACTTGCAATAGCGAGCATAGACTTACTGCTCACGTCCTTCCTTTCTTTTGATTGAGTATTGATATCATTCTTTGAATGATCATGAAGGAATCTTTTAAAGGAAAGAGGGAATGACGAGAATCGAGGCGCACCCAAATATTCTTATTCATGAATTGCACCATTGGGATCTCCACCATTCTTTGTTTCTTTGGACACGAGGGCACCTGATGGCATTAAGGCTCAGCTTGTTGATCAAGGAGGATGAGACCTAAATCCACTCACATAAGCGAGAAATCATGTTATTATCAATTAATCCAACCATAATACAATTGAGAATGTGAGCCTTTTGATGTTTAGGATTCATATAATGATGTAATTTCGTTCGAAGTGTTATTAGGTAAGCCCACATGAATTTACCCTTGTATTCGTTAAGCTAATTCTTACATTTTGGGACAATGAGAGTTGTTGACCAGTCAACTCCTCTCTAATTCTTGATTTGAGTTTAGTTTATTTATCTTTCTTTATTTATTTATTCATGTTTAGCTTATAGTTTCTTCTTCTTATATAATGAGGGCTTTCACACTACAAAAACCACATGTAATCGAATACTTGCGGCCAATGAGCATATTATTTTAGTTTTTCTACCTTGTGGAAAATCAAGTTATTGGTTCTTTCAAGAACTTTGCGGACTTATCAACACTTGCGATAGTGAGCATAGACTTATCGCTCACATCCTTTCTTTCTTTTGATCGAGTATTGATATCATTCTTCGAATGATCATGAAGGAATCTTTTGAAAGAAAGAGGGAACGACGAGAATCGAGGCATGCCTAAATATTCTTATTAACTAATTGCATCATTGGGATCTCTATCATTCCTTGTTCCTTTAGGCACAAGGGCACCTGGTAACAAGCTTAATTGACAAGCTTAACTAGTGGCACCGTGGCTCAGCTTGTTGATAAAGTAGGATGAGACGTAAATCCACTCGCGTAAGGGAGAAATCATGTTGTTATCAATTAATCTAAGCATAATACAATCAGGAATGTGAGCCTTTTAATGTTTGGGATGCATATAATGATGTAATTTCATTCAAAGTGTTGTTAGGTAGGCCTACGCGAATTTACCCTTGTATTCATTAAGCTGGTTCTTATAACTTAGGACAACGAGAGTTGTTGACCAGTCAACTTCTATCTAATTCTTGATTTGACTTTAGTTTATTTATCTTTATTTATTTATTTATTCATACATAGCTTTTAGTTTCTTCTTCTTATGGAATGAGGGCTTTCGTATTTTAAAAGCTGCATGTAATCATTTACTTGACGCTAATGAGAATATTATTTTAGTTTTCTACCTTATGAGGGATCAAGTTATAGGTTCTTTCAAGAACATTGCAGTCTTATCAACACTCGCGCTAGCGAGCATAGATTTATCGCTCATGTCCTTCCTTTTTTTATTTTCTTTTTCTACCCTTGTATTTAAATCAATCTGATTTAATCCTTATGTTAGCCATATGGAAGAGAATAAATAACTTGTGATCTCTTTCCTTATTGGATAAGGAACCCTACCTATAATCTCATTTTGATCGTTTCTATTTTGCCTCTCTATCTAATCTCTATCTAGTATGATGGTTTGGTTTTATTTGGGGAGCATAAACACAAGTGTTGAGTGAAAGCGCGTGGAAGCAGTAATCATAAGGACTGATTCAATGCTTGGACAAATACAAAGAAAGAAAATTAGTTGATCGAGTATTGATATAGTTCTTCGAGTGATCGCAGACGAATCTTTTGAAGTAAAGAGAGAACGATGAGAGTCGAGGCATGCCTAAATATTCTAATTTAGGATTTGCACCATTAGGATCTCCATCATTCCTTGTTCCTCTAAGCATGAGGACACTTGATGACACAAGGATTGGCGTAAGGAACCATGAAAATGCAATTAATAAGCATGACCGATGGCATTATGGATTAGCTTGATGATTAAGCAAGACGAGAGGTAAATCCACGTGCGTAAGGGAGAAATCATGTTGTTTTCAATTAATCCAAGCGTAATATAATAAGGAATTCGAGCATTTTGATGTTTGGGATGCATATAATGAAGTAATTTGGGTTGGAGTGTTATTAGGTAGGCCCATGCAAATTTTCTCTTGTTTTGTTAAGCTAGCTTATAAAATTTAGGACTACTAGAGTTGTAGACTAGTCAACTCATATTTAACCCAAATTACATCATTATATGCATCCTAAACATCAAAAGACTCGCATTTCCGATTGTATTACACTTGGATTATTTGAAAATAACATGATTTATCCCTTACGCGCATGGATTTATGTCTCATCCTACATGATCATCAAGCTCAGCCCTAATGCCAATAGTCAAGCTTGTCAATTGCGGTCCCATAATTCCTTATGCCAATCCTTGTGTCATCGGGTGCCCTCGTGCCTAGAGGAACGAGGAATGATGGAGATCCCAATTGTGCAATTCCTGATATGGACCTTGGCAACTTGTGATAAGACCCAACACGTAGAATTTGAATAAGATTCCTAAGAAAGCTAAATCTAAACTTTGATAACCTTGACCCAAAGATAACCTGTAGCTTGAACCTTCGTATAAGAAAGATTATGGACGCCACACTCAAGAAAGGTAGAAGATGAGTAATAAGTCGATGTTGAATGCCACAATATCAAGTTCTTAATAAGTTCACAGTTCTTCCAAATAACCAAGTAAGAATAATACTCACAAATATGTTTAACTCAAGAATATTCATTAACCTTGAATAATGTGGTTACACTTAGTTTATACAGTGAGAGAAATAAATCTAATCCCTAAATAGCATAAAGGAAATGAACTAATTAGGAATTATCTAAAAGATTTGCTAAATAAAAGTTTCCTGAATAATAGAATAGGCAATAGTCAATCTTTAGTAAATAAGAATTAACTAAACAATCAGGCAAAACTTCCTAAACAATGAAGTGTGCGGCTGCTTCCTTATTTCCTAATAAAGAACACTCCAATCTTGCAAAAGAGGAAGCTAAAACGTGCTCCCATGCTTCCTATTTGATTTGACACGTCCCTTTAGCTAAATAGGAAGCTAAAGCGGTGTTTCCCTTATTCTCAAAGTATTAAGCTCTCCCCCTTGTTCACACATATTCAGCCTATGCTTGGTTTCATTAAGCCCATCATATTGAATTAAATTAACAAGGCTAGAAGCCTTAATTAAATCTAACTCTCCATGGGTTAATATATCCTTGGCCCAAATCTCTTGAATGAGTCCATTAAGAGCTTCCTTCCTGCATTTGGCCTTAGATCTTGTAATTGGCCCACTTTGAATGTGTAAAGGATCCCTTGAGCATGGTGTAGGCTTCGGCCCTATGCTTGGCTTGGTTCATTACTAGAGTCTTGAAGCTTGGTATTGTGATTTGCATCAATTCCTAAATCAAAATATTTGGGTGTGTCTTGATTCTCATTGTTCCCTCTTTCATCTGAAAGATTTATTTGTGATCATTCAGAGAATGATATCAATACTCTATCATTATGAGAATGATATCAATACTCGATCAAAAGAAAGGAAAGATGTGAGCACGATTTTGATAAGTCGGCAAAGTTTTTGAAAGAAACCATAACTTGATTTCCCGGAAGGTAGAAAATTGAAATACTATCTTCACTAGCCTTGAGTATTCAGTTGCATGCATTTTTATAGAGTGAAATATCTCATTCCATAAGAAGAAGAAACTAGAGGTAAATGCCACTAGTCAACCTTGTTAATTGCGTTCCCGTGATTCCTTATGCCAATCCTTGTATCATCAACTGCCATCGTGCCTGCAAGAAGAAGGAATGATTGAGATCTTAATGTTGTAAATCTTGAATCATAATATTTAGGCGTGCCTCGATTCTTGTCATTCCCTCTTTCCTCTAAAAGATTCATCCGCGATCATTCGAAGAATGATATCAATACTCAATCAACTAATTTTCTTTCTTTGCATTCATCCAAGCATTAGATTGGTGCTTATAACTACCGCTTCCATGCGCTTTCACTCAATACTCGTGTTTATACTCCTCAAATGAAAACAAACCATACTAGACAAAGATTATAAAGAGAGACATAAAAGAAACAGACAAAATGACATTATAGATAGGATTTCATATCCGATAAGGAAATAAATCACAAATTCTTTATTTTCTTTCATACGGCTAAGCGTAAGGATCAAATCAAATTGATTTAAATATAAAGGTAGATAAAGAACACAAAAGAAAGGAAGGACATGAGCGACAAGTCTATGCTCGCTAGCACGAGTGTTGATAAGTCTGCGATAAGTCTATGTTCTCTTTTTATTCATTTCTTTTATGCCTCATTGTCTAGTATAATGGTTTGGTTTTATTTCAGAGCAGAAATATGAGTGTGGATTGAAAGCATATGGAAGCAGCGATCAGAGGCACCGATCCAATGCTTAGACGAATAGGAAGAAAGAAAATCAGTTAATCAAGTATGGATATCATTCTCCGAATGATTGATGGTTCGCTAAACACGACTAGCAATCTACAGGCAAGTGCACCTATCGAATATAATCTAGCTATGGCAAGTATCAATGTCGTATCCCATGGGAACTGAGAAGCTACTGCTACTACGCTATTCCTATTATCTAACTAATTAAAAGGTAGTAAAGATCATTAACTAAAATTAAATGAGAATGCAAATGAAAACTAAGTTTTAATAAAGAGAATGAAAGTTTGGAAAAGATAATGAGATGAGTTAACCCAATTGGGGTTCCTTTTAGCTAGGCGGCTTAAAAACAATAAATTATGAATTGATTGATTAAGAATTGCGATCTGTGGATAATTTCTCAAATGAATTGACCTCTCTCTCACGTTAACTAATTCCTAATCCTAAAGATCTAAAGTTGGAATCTCTTCCTAACAATTAATTTTAGAATAGCATTAATCTCTAAATTACCACTAATAAGAATGTCTAGTTCTTATTCCAATAAGTTATTACACTAATCTCTAACATGCAAATCACTTAATCATACAAGCAATTGTCCAAACTCAATTAAATTTCTCAATTACAAAGGAGTTCTCAAATCGATTCAACAATGAGGAAGAACAATAGATTTTATTATACTTGAATGAAAACTACAATCATAAATCAACAATCCAATCACTTAAGCATAAAACAAGCCTAGCATGGCTAAAGATCACCCCCAAATGGGTTTAATACGATTAGTTACACATGTTCATGATTAAATTAATACAAGAATCAAATACAAAGTAAACAAGTATCGAGAAGAACATGAACACCCTTTTCTCAAATGGTGACATGTTACCCCCTCTTGAATAACTCTGGATCCAATCTCTGCAGCTCAAGATCTCCTTCTTCTTTCCTTTGAATCTTCAAACCAATCCTTAAGAACAACTATCTGGATGATGTTGAAGTGGAATTCATCTTCGTTTTCCTCTTCTTGATCATCTAGAAGGTTGCTCTCAAGGTTTGTCTTGAATACCTAAAGTTCTCTCTCTATGTCTCTCTTGCCTTCTCTTTCTTTTTCTTTTCTTTGAAATTAGGTTTCAGGATCTAACATGGGTTGAATTTGGGCCGTGCTACTCAACATGGGCATGCTCCTAGCCCTTGTCACTCTCGAAAACTGTGTTGCAAATTGCTTCTTCTCTCTATGAGTAAGGCATTTCAGCACGCCTTTTGACCCTAACCGTGCTCCTCAGCACGAGTGTGTTGACAGGGAGTGTTGAATAGTCTAACGCACCCGATTCATCCGTTTCTTCCCGATTTTGATCCGATTGCTCTCTAGCGTTGATGATGTACCTAGTAAAACACCTAAGACACAAAGGAAACTAAAACAGGGTGATTCTAATACAAAAATAGATAATTTGTCCTAAAAACAACTTAACATCTAGCATGCAAATATGTGTAATAACAAGGATATCAAATCACCCCACGCTTAAGCTTTTGCTTGTTCTCAAGCAATCAATAGTTTAGATCATAAACATGCAATTAACCCTCCTTAAAATTCATGCATTGGATTACAATTAAGCAACATTCAATCTATCCCAAATTGAAACTCAACCAAAAACTAAACTAGCAATCTAAACAAGTGTAATTATCATGTTAGTGTATGAAGAAATTAAATAGTACATTAAACATCAAATATTCAAGAAACCATATGCCTCACAAGGGATCACTTTATGCACTCGGTGTTTAAAAGATAGTCATTAATCCCTCAAAGCAATTATATTCAACTTATTTACCGTAGGCTTGCTCAGAAATCCCATCTCCACTACTGCAAACAATCAAATATCACAATTAAATGATCTATACAAGGGTTGTAATGAGGCTTAGGTTTAGGTATGGAAATTTGGAAGGGAGGTGTAAATTTATAGACTTCTGCAATGCCTTACCCATAATTTCAGCTCAAAAAGGACTAAATGCCAAACAAAGATAATTAAATTCACTATAGTTCCTAAGTCTCTAAAATAAGATGCTCAAAGAGTGAAAAATGAATGAACACTCAATAAAGGACTATTTGTTTATTTTTTTTAGAAGAAACATTATAACAGAATTACTTTGGATTGAAGGGAGCATCTAAACCAAATTTTTAAAGGACTTCGTGAATTCAAAGTACAAATAAAACCAGCATTTTATCCAACAACTCAATGAACTCATTGCAAAAATTTCAAAAATAGGGTAGGCATTAACAAACAAAAGGATTAACAAAGTGTGATGATGAAGCAAAACGGTAAAAATGAAGAAAGTGGATAGGCTCAAACTTGGCTAACTAATGGAAAATATTCACAGATTGGCTTTTGGCTACAATGGTGAATCCTAAGTGCCTTATCATTTCATAACATTTGATTGTTCATGTGACCTCAACAAGTATTATCGAGCAAGTTCTAGAAATAAGAAGAATACAATGCATACTCAAATAAGAAGAAAGGAGAATTTATGATGTATGCTCAATTAGGTTCAAAAACTCACATTTTATGTGTGTACATTTGCATAAGCTGTCCAAATACCATCAATCAAATCATAATTTAATTCATTCATACACAAAACACAACAACTAATCAAATCCAAATTAAATAACTTAAAGAATGGTCAAGTTACATTGGTTTAACCTAGCCACTATGATAAACAGAAATTGCTCAATAATATTCCAAAAGCAACAAATAAGAAGGAAGAAAAAATCATATGCTCATAATCATAACTATCAATCTTTTGAAGATAATTAAAAAGTTAATAAACGTCCTAGGTATCTTAAATATATACATCATCAATAATACAATAAATAATAATAAAAAAAATATAAGAAAAGGAAAAGCCAAAACAATGACTTACCCACCCTACATTTGAAGAACACATTATCCATAGTGTATAAAGGAGTTGGGAAGCAACATAATAAGTACAAAAAAAAAAAAGAAAAGAGAAAAATACAAAGAGATACTACCCTACTCATCTTGCTAGGCTGGTGGCAGTGGTGGAGGTGGTGGTGCTGGAGGAGGAGCATCATCAGCTGCTAGAGGTGGAAAATACTCGTCAAAGTTAGCGAAGTCAAAATCATCCATCCTATTCTACTGCAAGGCTGCCTCTATCCTATCCCCCTGGGCCAACTACCTCTGTAGCAAATCCAGAATTTGCCTCTACATAGCATTAAAGTGTTGGAACTGTGCTCTAGATGGCCGAGGAGCATATGAGGATGAAGGTCGGGAGGGGCCAGGAATATCTGCGGTCTGGGGTGCTCCCCCTGCTCCTCCCGAGCTGCTCGGAGCTATCGCACGAATAAGTTTGTACTCTAGTCCCAAGGGACCTGTCCTTCGGGAGACCATCCTCTTTGCTGCATAGTAGAGAGGCCAGCGAGGGTCATCTTGCCAACAAGCGTCAACTCATCCATTAAAGCTCTATCTAGTAGCTTTATCCTCCTAGCCATCCTGGTCATATAAGGTCTGAAATAGATAAAAGTGTTCTTCGTGGTTCTATAATGATAAGGAAATAAATAATAATAAGATTAGGAATAAAACTCTTAAACTAAAAAGATAACTTAAAACAAGATTCATAACTATTAAAATACTTCTGTAAATGAACAAATACTCATAAAATTCATCCAACCCTAGCCCATTTAATAAACATGACAGTGGGCTTAAGTAACATGTAATCAGCGGCCCATTCTTATATATTGGACTCCAAATAGGTTGACTTGATTATCTTGTCCCTATTTTGACTTATTCATGCCTCCATATATTGAATTAAGTTGATAAGAGTATCTTGAGGCCCATTATCTTAATTAAGCCCAACGTCACTTAGACTTTGGATCTAACTAGGGCACGTAATTGGATTAGGATTCCTAGTGGAAATAGGATATTTTTTTGTCGCTTGAACTACTAATGTCATTTGGACTCTTTATTGGATTAGGATTCCTAGTGGAATTAGAATTCCTTATTGAAGTAGGATTCCTTGAGCAAGTAGGATTTGCATAATTAGGATTCCTTATCGGAGTAGGATACCTTGTGCAACATGGGTTGTAACGCCTGCATTTTCTCATCATCCATGTTATGTGCATTTACATTTAATCATTGGGCATATGATGGTATATCAATGATATTTTTATTTTATGAGAAAATATATATATTAATTATAAGTAGAGAATAAGAAGCATGATATTAGATTATTAATTTAGATAAGTTGATTAAGTACTTGGGTTATGTGTATTAAGCCTTAAGACTTAATTGAACCAATAGTTGAAGGTTGGGTAAATAGATTGGACTTAAAAGATACAATTAAAAGTTAGTACCTATATATGGTTAGTAAGAATTAATTTAGGGTGATAAAAATAGTTTAGTAGGTGGTGGCATTAAGAGAGGAATATTGGAAATTGGAACCATGAGTAAGCTCATTTTACCTCTTCATTTCTCTAAAATTCGTACATGGCCAAAAACACAAAATTTGGAATAAGAGAGAGGAGTGGAATACCTAGAAAAACTTAAGATTAAGATAGGATTTTGCCAACTATTGAAGGAGCCAAGCTAAAGCTAAAGGATTTAAGCATATTAGCAACCCAAAAGCTGAAATTGGTAAGTTGTTACTTGAGTGTTATTAATTTGTCATTAGGGTTCTTGATTACAAATTGGAAAAACTTCATTTGATGCTCTCATTGATTAATTAAAGGTCTGATTATTATGAATTATTAGAGTATTGAATGATTGCATAAAGATTAAGCTTGATTTAAGTTTAAGTATGTTAAGATAGAAAACTGTCAAAATTCCAGCAACCTTGATGTTCTGTATTTTAGGCATAACATGGGTTATATAAGTCCAAATTAAGCTTAATTGGTGTCTATGGAAAGTTTAAAGAGTCCTCTATAACTTTGTAGTTTTGTGATGTTGCTATTTTTGCCGTTTTGGTTGCTTAAATTGAGCAAACAGATTGCTGCTCGGGTATAACTAGCTGTATGACCCTTGCTCAGTAATTTGAAAATAATTAAATCTATAGAAGTCGGAATTGAGTAATTCTTCTTGGAGATGAAACTAGACGCATAAATGGATATGTCTATTTAATATGAGATTTTTTTATTAAGCCAATTTTGCCCAGCAATAAATATACGTTGGTACTAAATTCTGTCTAGAAAACAGAAATGTTGGAGATTAGTTTTATGCAATTTATTGATGTTAATTTGAGTTAAATTGGTATTTAACTAGATGGGAAATGTTTATAGGATATTAAAACAGTAATTGAGAGTCTTAGAGGAAGAGTTAGACCTATGAATTAGAGAGGGGATGATCTTGTAGTGCATTAGAACTCGCATTTACATGAATATTTGTAATATGCATAAAATGTGAATTGGTGAATGTGTTGACAGGTACTCAAAGGCCTGGAAAGGAAGTTGTGGAGAAAGGAGGTTCTTATTTGCTAAAGGAATAAGTATATTTTGAGTAAGTAAATAGTTAATATTTGCTATGTTCATATATTTAATCAAATGTTCCGCAAATGGTTGCGTTTGCTTAATATTGTTTATGTTTGAATGACTGAGATGGAAATGATTGGTGTTGAGTGGAACAATTGTTATTGCTGAAATATGATATAAGTGAAATGATTGAATTGTGATGTTAAGTGCATATGTGCATGTGAATGGTGGATTCCCCTGTGAAAAAAAAAGATATATATATAAAGCCTTGGGAGGCTAAAGCCTAGAGAGGCTATAAAAGTGTATAATGTGAGATGAGGTGGAGCAGCTTACATGTGTGATATGTGAGGATGAGGCGGAGCAGCACATTAAAGGGGATCCACAAGCCGTGAGAACTAACCATAATTGTTGAATTGTATTTCTTCTATGATGGTTGTAATGAATTGAGTAGAATGGTATGACTTTATACCTAAACTATGAATATCATGGAAAGTTATGTGATTGGGTGGAAATTGTATTAAGTGTATGTGATATAGATTATGTTGATTATTTATTTACCGAAATGGAGGCTCACCCCTCTCCAAAATTTTTCTTTCAGGTTTGTAAATAGTAGTGCATTCGTTGGTTGTATGCGAAGTCTAGCTTTTAGCGCTCGCTCAAGTTGGGCCGCTTTGTGAAGTCTCCTCCTGATGCATATTTGTATGCAGTTATGTGATATATATGAAAGTATGCCTTATAAGGCATAAGAAGATGTTTGTAATACTTGTTAAATGATGTTTAAGTATAATCATATGTTTATATGTTAATAACCTTGTGTCTGGATTCTTAACAACCTACATATTGACCTACCTACCTGTAGTATATATTCTACGACGCTTGTATGCTTCCTGGCTAATGTTTATTGGTTAGCATGTGATGGGGGTGTTACATGGGTTCTCATTAACTAACATCTTTCCTTTTTATTGTGTTATTTGTCTACCATTGTGTTTATAATAATTCTATTTGATCCTTATGCTTAGCCATATAGAAGAGAACAAAGAACTTATGATTTCTTTCTTTATCGAATTTGAAATCCTACCTATGTTCTTAATTGTTCATTTCTTTTGTGCCTCTTTATCTAGTATGATGGTTTGGTTTTATTTGGAGAGCATAAACATGAGTATTGAGTGAAAGTGCGTGGAAACAACAATCATAGGCACCGATCCAATGCTTGAATGAATGCGAAGAAAGAATATTAGTTAATCAAGTATTGATATCATTCTCCAAATTATTATGAATGAATCTTTTGGAGGAAAGAGTGAAAGAAAAGAATCGAGGCACACCATAAATTCCGAATCAAGATTTACACCATTGGGATCTCTATCATTCCTTGTTCTTGAGGGCACGAGGACTCTTGATGACACAAGGATTGGCATAAGGAATCATGGAAATGCATTTGGCAAGCTTGATCGGTGGCATTAGTGTTTGGCTTGATTATCAAGCACGATGAGACGTAAATCCATAAGTGTAAGGGTGAAATCATGTTGTTTTCAATTAAAGCGTAATACAAGTGGTTATGCGAGCATCTTGATGTTTGGGACACAAATAATGAAGTAATTTAGGTCTGAGTGTTATTTCGTAGGCCCACACGAATTCCCCTTTTTTTCATTAAGTTGGCTCATAAAATTTGGGACTGTGAGAGTTATTGACTAGTCAACTCTTCCCAAATCTTGATTTGACTTTAGTTTATTTATCTTTCTTAATTTATATATTCATATTTAACTTCCAGTTTCTATTTCTTATGGAATGAGGGCTTTCACATTATGAAAACCGCATGCAACTGAATATTTGAGGCTAGTGAGCATATTATTCCAGTATTCGAGAAATCAAGTTATGGGCTCTTTAAAGAACTTTGCAGACTTATCAACACTCACGCTAGCAAATATATACTCATTGCTCACGTCCTTCCTTTCTTTTATGTTCTTTGTCTACCTTGCGAGAAATCAAGTTATGGGTTCTTTAAAGAACTTTGCAGACTTATCAACACTCACGCTAGCAAACATATACTCATTGCTCACGTCCTTCCTTTCTTTTATGTTCTTTGTTTACTCTTGTGTTTAAATCATTTCAGTTTGATCCTTACGCTTAGCTGTATGGAAGAGAATAAAGAACTTGTGATTTCTTTCCTTATCGGATATGAAATCCTATTTATATTCCCATTTTGTTCATTTATTTTGTGCCTCTCTTTTTGATCTCTATCTAGTTGATGGTTTGTTTGGGCAGCATAAACACGAGTTTTGAGTGAAAGCGTGTGGAAATGGCAATCATAGGCACTGATCTAATGCTTGGACAAATGCGAAGAAAGAAAATTATTTTATCGATTATTGATATCTTTCTCCGAATGATTGCAAAATAAACTTTTTGAGGAAAGAGGGAACAACAAGAATCGAGGCATGACCAAATATTTTGTTTTAGGATTTGCACCATTAGGTCACCATCATTCCTTGTTCCTCTAGGCATGACGACTCGTGATGATATAAGGATTAGTGTAAGGAATCATAGGAGTGTAATTGACAAGCTTAACCGCTGGCATTGGGGCTCAGCTTGATGATCAAGCAGGATGAGATGTAAACCTGTTCATGTAAGGGAGAAATCATGTTGCTTTCGATTAATCGAAGCGGGAATGAGTGTGTTTTGATTTTTCAAAGGCATATAATGTAGTATATTAGGCTGGAGTGTTATTAGGTATGCCCATGTGAATTTCCCCATGTTTTCATTAAGGAATCATGAAAACCCAATTGACAAGCTTGACCGGTGGCATTGGGATGTGACTTGGTGATCAAGTAGTACGAGATGCAAATTCACCCATGTAAAGGAGAAATCATGTTGCTTTCGATTAAAACATGTAGGAATGCGTGCATTTTGATATATGAGAGGCATATAATGAAGTAAATTGGGCTGGAGTGTCATTAGGTATACCTATGCGAATTTCTCCATGTTTTCATTAAGGAATCATGGGAATGCAATTGACAATCTTGACCGGTGGCATTAGGGTGTGACTTGATGATTAAGCAGTATGAGATGTAAATCCACATGGGTAAGGGAGAAATCATGTTGATTTCGATTAAAAAGGTGGGAATGCATGCGTTTTGATATTTGGGAGGCATATAATGACATAAATTGGGGTGGAGTGTCATTAGATACGCGCAGGCGAATTTCATCTTATTTTTATTAAGGTATCATGGGAACATAATTGATAAACTTCACCGATGTCATTGGAGCATGACTTGATGATCAAGCAGGATGAGAGGCAATTCCACGCGCATGCTGGAGAAATCATGTTGCTTTCAATTAATCCAAGCAGGAATGCATGCTTTTTGATGTTTGGGACACATAAAATGAAGTTATTTGGCCAGAGTGTTATTAGCTAGGCCCATGTGAATTTCTTCTTTTGTTCGTTAAGCTGGTTCATAAAATTTGAGACTATGAGAGTTGTTGCCCAGTCAACTTCTCTCTAGTTCTTGATTTGATTTTACTTTAGTTTATTTATCTTTCATTATTGTTTTATTCATATTTAGCTTCTAGTTTCTTCTTCTTATGGAATGAGGGCTTTCATACTATGAGAACCGCATGCAACTGAATATTTGAGGTTCTTTTAGTTCGAGCATCATCTTATTATTAGAACAACTTAGTGTTTAATTTTGGTACAGTGTTTGATCCTTGGCCATATTCTTGCATTACCTGCACAATTCTCCAGCAACTTTCAGCTCACTTTCCATAATTCTTCGTACCCTACCATTAACCCTATTACAACCTGGCTCAAGACCCTTTGATCATGTTTATTGACTATTTCACAGTAGTGGAGATTGGATCTATAAGCAAGCCTATGGTAAGCACTTTTTTTTTGTACTTTTGCGCTGAGAGCTTGGCAATATTCTTCTCACCTATATACACTTGTGTGTTTCGAGTGACATCTTGTAAGGCATGGTTCTCAAATTCTCAGTTTAGATAGTTTATCATTTTAATTTTAGCAGCTTTATTAACTTTGTTCTTTGTCTCAAGGATTTAGTGATTTGGGGGTTTTGAGGAAATTCGTCACGGAGTTTCGAGACTTGTTTTGAGTTAATCTTCTGCAATGTATTTGATTGAGTCATTTGGTTTTTGTTTGAGGAGAGAGTTGTTGAATGCTTGAGGACAAGCAAACTCTCAAGTGTGGGGTAGTTTGATGTAGATGATTCTATGCATGTTTATTGACTGTTTATCAGTCATTTATTCACGTATTTGAGTCATATTTATTCCTGTTTGATCGCACTGTGGTATGTTTATGAATTTTTCAGGTTTTCGGACTCCTCGATAGAGATTGATTGATTTACGGGCAGAAACCAAGCTATTTGGATTATTTACGTGTATTAGATGCTTATCGGAGTCGATTCCTTGTTGGTGCACAGTTTTGAGGCTTTTGGACGACCTCCTTTGGACAATTTCGGAAATTTTGCATTTCATAGAGGTTGGTGCCCATTGCATGGGCCGTGCATATTTGCATGGACTGTTGTATGACACATGGCACGGGCCGTGCATATTTGCACGGGCCATGGCACGACGAAGGCAGTTCTGTCTATAAATAGGCGCATGCAAAACGAGACAAGGTTCCGCTTCTGATTTGTAGATTTCTCTACGCGCGCGACCCCTCACTTCTGCATCTCTGTTCTTGACATTTTGGGAGACCAATGTCAGTTTAAAGGATTGATTTGGAGGATTCAAGCAAAGATTGAAGTTTCTAGACGATTGACCGAGACATCCGAGATCCATACTTGAGGCTGGTTTCAGAATTGGCACTTGCGACATTCCCACTTCGATTTGATAGAAGAGCGGTTATATGTTTCATTTTCTTTTCTGTTATTTATTTCCTTTTGTATTTATTTCTTTCATTATGAGTAGCTAGGACTGCCGAACCCATTGGGGTTTATCTTTGTTGATGGTTTGTGTTTAAATATTAGATTTTTATCTGCCATTTTTGTAATCTTCTTACTGTTTAGTAATAAAAATTGATTCAATTAATTTGAGACGTTAAATTAATTGTCTTTTGGGTTGTTTCTTGACATTGAGAAATGCTTTTTACAACTGGAAATTAAATAGTAAGAACTGGTAGTTAACACTTAGAGATAAGGTTAATTCACTCGCCGGATTAAGAATTAACAACTCTTAATAGTTCTAAATCACGCTTAATGCTAATTTGTAATAATCTGATAGGAAGAAATTCCATCAGGTTAGTGCAGATTTAGGAACTTAGTGAGCTCGAGAGAGGAGCGGAGTTCGATCTGTGATTTAGGCACGGGTAGCAAGATTGGCAGTTTATAAAATCAACCTTAGAATTCCATCACTTAGGTCCCCTTTGGGTTTGCTTCTTTGTTACGGTTGTCTTTCGATTGTCAGTTGCGGTTGTTCCTTTATTTGCATTCATAAGCATTAGTTAATTAGTTTAGACTTCTCACACCTTATTTCAGATTAAATAACATAACAAACAGTAGTAACTTTAGGTTTACCCGATCTCCAGGGATACGACCTTGATACTCACTAGTGCTAGACCGCATCGATAGGTTCATTGCCTTGAGTGTAGGTTGCATAAGTGCACATATCACTTTCATACTATGAGAACCACACGCAACTGAATATTTGAGGTTCTTTTAGTTTTCTACCTTCCAGAGAATTAAGTTATAGGTTCTTTCAAGAACTTTGTATACATATGAAGACTCGCATTAGTGAACCTAGACTTATCACTCACGTCCTTCCTTTCTTTTGTGTTCTTTGTCTCCCTTTGTCTTTAAATCAATTTGGTTTAATCCTTACGCTTAGCCATGGAAGAGAGTAAAGAACTGGCAATTTCTTTCCTTATCAGATACGAAATCCTACCTATGTGCTCATTTGTTCGTTTATTTTATTTTTCTCTTTTTATCAATCATAGGCACCTATCCAATGCTATGACAAATGTGAAGAAAGAAAATTAGTTGATCGAGTATTGATATCATTCTCTGAATGATCACGGATGAATCTTTTAAAAGAAAGAAGGAACGTCGAGAATCGAGGCACACCCAAATATTTTGATTCAGGATTTGTATCATTGGGATCTCCATCAATCCTCAATCCTCTAGCCACGAGGAGTCTTAATAACACAAGGATTGGCATAAGGAATAATGGCAATGCAATTGACAAGCCTGACCAGTGGCATTGGGGCTTAGCTTGATGATTAAACGGGAGGAGATGTAAATCCACATGCGTAAGGGAGAAATCATGTTGTTTTCAATTAATCCAAGCTTAATACAAGCGGTAGTGCGAGCATTTTGATGTTTAGAATGCATATAATGAAGTAATTTGGGCCGAAGAGTTATTAGGTAGGCCCATACGAATTTCTTCTTATTTTTGTTAACCTGGCTCATACAATTTGGGACTATGAGAGATGTTGACTAGTCAACTCCCTCTTGTTCTTAATTTCACTTTAGTTATAATCGGGAATTACAAACATTTAAATGTTTGGGATGCATATAATAAAGTAATCTGGTTCAGGGTGTTATTTGGTAAGCCGAGGCAAATTTTTCCTTATTTCTGCTACGCTGGCGTTTAAAATTTGGAACTACGAGAGTTGTTGACCAGTCAACTCATGTCTATTTCTTGATTTGAGTTTAGTTTATTCATCTTTCCTTTTTTATTTATTCATATTTAGCTTTTAGTTTCTTCTTCGTATGGAATGAGAGTTTTCACACTATAAAAATGCATGCAACTAAGTACTTGAGGCTAGTTAGTGATACGAACCTAACCTATATCAAAGGATTAAACCTGTATGCAAGTTTGATTTCATTGATCAAAATCTATCTAGAACCATATCAATGGAAACCTTAGACCCTTCAAGTATATTAAACTATCTAACCTAAGTATTAGAGGTAGAATACGCCACAATTTAGTATGGATTCTAAATTGATAAGTCGAATTTGAATGCCACAAATAATAAATTACTTGATAAGTTCAAATTAGCTCTAAAAAAGAACTAAGAATAGAGTATAAACTCATAAAATATCTTAATCATTAATCAATCAATCAATTTAAAAATTCGTACTATGCTTTTATAGCCTTTAGAAAATCCTAATTCGAAGCTATTAAGAATTACAACTCAAATAGGATAGAGATAAACATCCTAACTAAGGAATCATGGGAACACAACTAACAAGCTTGACTAGTGGCATTGGGGCTTAGCTTGATGATCATGCAAGACGAGATGTAAATCCACTTGCTTAAGGGAGAAATCATGTTATTTTCAACTAATCCAAGCATAATACAATTGGGAATGCAAGTGTTTTGATGTCTAGGATGCATATAATGATGTAATTTCTCCTTAGGTGAATTTCTCCTTTTTTTCATTAAGTTGGCTCATAAAATTTGGAACTACGAGATTTGTTGGTGAATCAACTCCTCTCTAGTTTTGGACTTGACTTTAGTTGATTCTTCTTTATTTATTTATTTATTCATATTTAGCTTCTAGTTTTTTCTTTTTATGAAATGAGGGTTCTCGCACTATGGAAACCGCATGCAACCAAATACTCGAGGCTAATCAGCATAATATTCCTTTTTCTTCTACCTTGCAGAAAATAAAGTTATGGGTTCTTTCAAGAACTTTGCGGAGTTATCGACACTCATAGCGAGTATAGACTTATTGCTCATGTCCTTCCTTTATTTTGATCGAGTATTGATATCATTCTCTGCATTATCACGAAAGATTCTTTTGGAGGAAAAAAAGGAACAATGAGAGTGTAGTAGGCGACATGACCATGCTTAGCCCATGCTTCATTCTTTATTGAAAGAATAGCAGGTGACATGGCCTTGAGCACGGTCATGCTTCGACCATGCTTCATTCTTTTGAAAGGGAAGTAGGCGACAAGATCTAGAGCACGCCCATGCTTAGCCCATGCTGTCTTCCTTTTGAAGAAAGTTGAAGATTTGACTTCTAATGCCTTTAGTTTGGGTTTGATTAGTCCACATGCCTTCCATGAAGCTTCACAAAAAGCTCCTTCCATCTTCTTAGTCTTAGATCTTGTAAATGGAATGATGAAGATCACAATGGTGCAAATCCTGAATTAGAATATTTGAGCGTGCCTCGATTCCTATCGTTCCCTCTTTCATCAAAAAGATATCAATACTCAATCAACTAATTTTCTTTCTTCGCATTTGTCCGAGTATTGGATCAATGCTTATGATTGTCACTTCCACGTGCTTTCACTCAACACTCGTGTTTATGCTCTCCAAATAAAAACCATTATACTAGATAGAGATTAGACAGAGAGGCACAAAAGAAACGATCAAAATGAGAACATAGGTAGGGTTTTGAATCCAATAAGGAAAGAAATCACAAGTTCTGCATTCTCTTCCATATGGCTAAGCATAAGGATTAAATCACAATTGATTTAAACATAAGGGTAGACAAAGAACACAAAAAGCAGGAAGGACATGAGCAATAAGTCTATGCTCGCTAGCGCCAGTGTTGATAAATCCGCAAAGTTCTTGGAACAACCCAACTTGATTTCCCGCAAGATAGAAAATTGAAATAATATGCTCATTAGCCTCAAGTATTTGGTTCAATGCAGTTTCTATAGTATGAAAGCCCTCATTCCATAAGAAAAAGAAACTAGAAGCTAAATATAAATAAATAAATAAATAAAGATAAATAAGCTAAAGTCAAATCAACAACCATAGTGGAGTTGACTGGTTAACAACTCTCGTAGTCCAAAATTTTAAGAACCAGCTTAACGAATACAAGGGCAAATTCACGAGGGCCTACCTAATAACACTCCGAACAAAGTTACTTCATTATATGCATCCCAAACATCAAAAAGCTCATATTCTTGGATTAATTGAAAACAACATGATTTCTCCGTTATACAAGTGGATTTCCGTCTCATCATACTTGATCGACAAGCTGAGCCCTAATGCCACCAGTCAACCTCATCAATTATGTTCCCATGATTCCTTACGCTAATCCTTGTGTTATCAAGAGTCTTTGTGGCTAGAGAAACAAGGAATGATGGAGATCACAATGGTGCAATTTCTAAAATGGAATATCTAAGTGTGCCTGATTCTCGTTGTTCCTTCTTTCCTCCAAAAAATTCGTATGTGATCATTCAAAAAATGATATCAATACTCTAGCATTTAATTATCTTTTGATGGGTTACTTATGCAACCTACACCTAAGGCAGTGAACCTATCGATGCGGCCTAGCACTAGTGAGTATCAAGGTCGTATCCCTAGAGATCGGGTGAACCTAGAGTTACTACTATTCACTATGTTATCTAGTCTGAAATAGAGTGTGAGAAGTCTAAATTAACTAACTAATGATTATGAATGCAAATAAATAAATGAACAGCAACTGACAATCGAAAGACAATCGCAATAAAAGAAATAAACCCAAAGGGGACCTATGTGATGGAATCCTAAAGGTTGATTTTATAAATTACCAATCTTGCTTACCCGTGCCTACATCCTGAATCAAACTCGGTTCCTCTCTCGAGCTCACTGACTTCCTAAACCTGCACTAACCTAATGGAATCTCTTCCTATCAGATTATTACAGATTAGCATTAAGCGTGATTTAGATCTATTAAGAGTTGTTAATTCTTAATCCGGCAAGTAAATTAACCTTATCTCTAAGTGTTAACTACCAGTTCTTACTATTCAAATTCCAGTCGTAATAAGCATTTCTCAATGTCAAGAAACAACCTAAAAGACAATTAATTCAACGTCTCAAATTAACTGAATCGAACTTTATTACTGAATAGCGAGAAGATTACAAGAATGGCAATTATAAATCTAACAACTAAGCACAATCCATCAACAATAAAGACCCTAATGGATTCAAAAGATCTAGCTACTCATGTTCATAATTAAAGCAAAGTAAGGAACAAATAAGGAAAAGAAAATTGAAGGCATGTACACCCTTCTCTTTCAAGTTGGATGAGAAACCCTAATTTGCCATTTGAATGCTCCCAGATCTTGTTTTGATCTTCAAATCGATGTTGAAACAAGTGTAATCCTTCCTTCAATTGATGAATTTGATCTCCCAAAGTCGATAATTGAGGTCTAAAAAACAAGTGAATTGAGTGTGTATATTGGAATTAGGTCAGAAAAATCGAGCCACCATTCACCAAATCGAATTTTGCCTATATAGTCTCTTCAGCACAACCGTGGTCAAGCCTGTGCTGGTCAGCACGGGCGGAGTCCATGCCGTGCTGAACCTAAGGATTCCGTGGTGTTGACCTCTTCCAGGCCGTGGCCAAGCTAGTGCTGAGCCATCACGGGCCGTGGTGGAGGCTGTGGTGGCTACGGAAACCATGCCAAAATGCCCTCTTAGAAGGCAGCTAATTGGCAATTCAGCACGGTCGGAGTCCAGGTCGTGCTTAATCCTCGGGGTGCTAGTCCTCGTCCAATTTGATGGATTCTGGTCCGTAATCACGCGTATTTCCCTCGATTGTTGATAGTGTCCTTCGAAACTGACCTGAAACGTGAAAGGAAACAAAAGATAGCATAAAACGAGATAATCATGCATAAGAATGTAACACAATTGGGCATGAAAACATGTGTAGTATAATGCCTATAAAATCACCCCACACTTAAGCTTCTACTTGTTCTCAAGCAATCAACAACTCACTCCTCAATCAGATACCAAATAACTCAATCAAATACTTCGCAGGAAGTTAGCTCAAAACTCCATTATGAATTTCCCAAAAATCCCCAAATCACTAAATCCTTAAGAGAGAGAACAAAGTTAATAAAACTGCTAAAATTAAAATGATAAACCATCCAAACTGAGAATTTGAGAACCATGCCTCATAAGATGTCACTCAAAACACACAAGTGTACATAGGTGAAAGAAGATCGCCAAGCTCTCAATGCAAAAATACAGAAAAAAGTGCTTACCATAAGCTTGCTTATAGATCCAATCTCCACTACTGTGAAATAATCAATAATCATGATCAAAGGGTCTTATGCCAGGTTGTAATGGGGTTAAGGTATGGTATAGAGAAATATGGAAAGTAGGATAAAAGTTGCTGGAAAATTATGCAGGTAATGCAAGAAAATAGCGAAGGATCAAAAGCTGTACAAAAAATGAAGACTAAGTTGCTCCAACTATAAGATGATGCTCGAAATGAACTAAAACAATATTAAATTCTCTTTTTTTATATATACTATGTATATATATTACAGCAGCTTATGTAAGAGCTGCGTGGTTATTGACATAAACAATAAGAATGAATATCTAATTTTGGATTGAAGGGAGCATCTACGAAAAATCTAGCAACTCAGTGATTATATATAAAAAGAATGCAAATTGATCCAAAATGAAATGTAGCATAAACTTACATAATTTCCAGCAACAATGGTAGAAAGAATGGTAAAATGAATAGAAGTGATAAAATGAGTGTCAAAGGTGAATTACAGTGAAAAAAAAAGGCTAAGGCTCAAAATTGGTTCACTAAGGGAAAAACAAGGTTAGGCTTTTGGCCAAATTGTGTAAATCTTAAATGCCCAAATCATCTCATAACTATAAAAAATTCATGTAATCTCAAAAGGAATCACAAAGCAAGTTCTAAAAAGAAAGATTCTATACAATGCTCACTAAACAACAACAAAAGGAGCATAAAAAAATTAATGATGCCCAATTTGGCTCAAAACCTCACCATTTGAGTAGGTTAAAATTGCATGAATTCTCAAACCAAATAATAATAAGCAACAATATTAACAGTGTTCTATTTCCAAGATAAAGTAAAATGGAAAAATTAGGGAAAAAGACCAGTTTTACTTGGCTCGATTGAAATTAAGAGATTCGTTCATTTCCTTCTTCCAACAAGATTTGATAAAAGCTGTAAGGGTATCTGTTCAAAAGCGAAAAATCATCAACTACTCGATTGAAGAAAACTCAAGATAATGACAAACTAAGGTACCTACCCCACACTTAAGTATAACACTGTCCATAGTGTTAGAAAGATTAAAACTGTGTAAGCATATGACTCGCACATCATAGTTATTGAAGATCATGCTTAGTTTTCAAATTGGGAATTCTACTAAAATAACTTAACATAAAAAAGAAAAATGAAAGGAAATAACATAAAAATAAGCATACAAAAAGCAAGAAAATAAAATCAAATAAAATAAAGGAAAGAAAATAAAAAGAAAAAGGAAAAAGAAAAGTTGAATTTCTTTTCACTGCTAGGAGTTTGCTGATGGTGTATCCTCACTGCTTGGACCTGCTGGAAGATGAGAAGCAGGGGGCTGTGGTGGGTCAAGGTCCGTGAAGCAGCCTGCCAGATCGAACTCCATATCATCGATGAGCCGCTGATTTTGTGCTCTAGCGTCCATCAATTTTTTCATCTGCTCTACTAAGAAGTCTGTCTGGGTGGCCTGCCTCTCCAACGTTTTCATAAACTGCTGAAGCATGGTGTTCATTCCACAAAGCTGTGCCCCTAGTCACCTCTTGGAACTGCGAAAATTGAGTATGGTGCTGCTGCTGTAGATTGCATACTCGATCTACTCGGTCAGCCAAAGCACTAATCTGAACACTCGATGTCCCTGCAGAATAAGAGGATGAGGCTCTAGATGGAGGTATAAACACTCTAGCTGGGTTGGGAATCCTAACATCCGGGATCGCAGTCGACAGATTTTGGGCTCCTCTACCCGCTGCCTCTCTAGCCTCCCTGACTATTCTGTTCACAAGCCTGTACTCTATACCATGTGGATGTCTAGTAGCCGTGATCATCTACATGTTGATCATCTGTTTGATCCCTAGTGGTGTCATATCACCAATATTTGAAAGCTCTGACAGACAATCGTCCAATACATTCAGTCTCTTAGCTAACCTAGTCACATATGGGCCAAAACAACAATGCATCTTCTTCTAGGCATTTACTATAAATGATCGGACTTGACGAGCCAACAAATATCCCAACTCCAACTTTTTTGATGTTGCATAGCCTAGAGGATGAAGACATCGGTCTGTGTTACCGCTCCAAAACTATCTCCTCTACCTGTAATGGTGTAAGCTAATAGGGTATGGAGATAACAGAGATGATCCAGAAGGCTAGACGCCTTAGACCTGCTTGGGTAGTACATTTCCAGCCTAAGTACAAAAGAGTCCCACATGGTGTCGTAGGATATTAGGTTGATGTAGAGGCATCCCTGATACTCCTCCCCCGAGATCTCCTGTTCAATCCATAATCCCAAATGCATGCCAAATTGTGGGACTGATATTAAGAACTCCCTTCCCCCAAGTCTGAAATAAACTGCATCAGGCTTATGCTAGTTTGTGATCTGTTACTGCAGGAAGAAGGTGCTGAGGAACTCAATTGTAAGCTCATGGTAGGTTGGCTAAATGATGTCAAAGAATCGCACATATGGCAAAGTCTCGAAGAGAGTGTGCACATCCTGAACCAATCCCACTCTTTCCAGGGATACGAAGTCGATGCAACGACCCGCCATCACTTGCTTCCATTTCATGACTTGGAACCGACTCTCATTATCTGCATTAGGGAATGTCTACAATGGATGACGACCAGGTGCAGGTGGGTTCACAGCTGGTGCTCTTCGAGCTCGGACTAGTTGCTGTTGTGGTGCTGGGGCTGGTGCTAGTGCTTGTGCTGGTGCTGGTTCTAGTGCTGTGGAGGAAGATGTTCCTTCGCCATGCGATCGCTTGCTGGTAGGGACGTGTTTTGGTTGCTTCCTACAGGATTGATCGCGGTCCATCATATTACCTGATGAAATGAATCATTAGTTATCCGTACAAGAAATCAAGTTAATCAGAAATCCTACCAAAAATTAAACAGCATAACAGCTATAATTCGACTAATAGAAAACTTTAGACTTAACAAAAGACTAAAGCCTCAATCTCCTAAATAAACTAACTAACTGATACATTCCAACCTACTTTATCGTGCACCAACTAATGCAACTTTATTCTAACAATTATTCATAATAGAATCCTATAAACAAACTATATTTCTGCAAACCCTACACTTATCATTTTCATAATCAACTTCACAGCAAACATAACAACTAATGTAAATTAAATCTAACTAAGGTCATATTAAAGTAGTGTAACAACGTAAAACTACCAAAACATACTAGCACATCCTAAGTAAAGTATATGCATAAAAGAAAAACTAAATTAAAAACAAATAAAAGCAAAAAGTGAAGAGACTTACTTGGAATTGCCGAGAAAGGTAAGAAGGATGAGAGAAATGGAAGAAAACAACACCTTGGAGCTTAGAAAAGGGGGTAGCAAAATTTTTTTGGAAGCCTCCCTTCTTATAGGCACGGGGGTCAGCACGGGCGAGGGAAAGGCCGTGCTGATTAGCACGGCCAGGACTCAGCCCGTGCTAAGCCCTTATGCTCAAATGGTGCACCATTTGGCATGGGTGGGGGCACGGCCGTGCTAACTAGCACGACTTGGTGTTACCGCCTGTGATGCCTTCGGAAGCCGTGATGAACGGCTAAAATCCCCCAAGTCTTCATGTGTCTTTTATCACGGGCTTAAGTCAGGCCGTGCTGATGGGCACGGCCTAGTGTTGTAGCCCGTGATGGCCACGGAAACCAAGTCTGTGCTGGTCAGCACGTGCGAAGTCCAGGCTGTGCTGAACCTAAGGATTCTGTTGTGTTGACCTTTTCCAAGCCGTGCCCAAGCCGGTGCTGAGCCACCACGGGCCGTGGTGGAGGCCATGGTGGCTACAAAAACCATGCCAAAAGGCACTATAAGAAGGCAGCTAGTTGGCAATTCAGCACGGCCGGAGTCCAGGCCGTGCTCAACCCTCGGGGTGCTAGTCCTTGTCCAATTTGATGGATTCTGGTCCGTAATCATGCATATTTCCCTCGATTGTTGATAGTGTCCTTTGAAAATGACCTGAAACATGAAAGGAAACAAAAGACTGGTGATTCTAGCATAAAACGAGATAATCATGCACAAGAATGTAAACAATTGGGCATAAAAACATGTGTAGTATGATGCCTATCATCTTTATTCGCATTTGTACAAGCATTGGATTGGTGCCTATGATTGCCTCTTCCATGCGCTTTCACTCAACCCTCATGTTTATGCTTCTCAAATAAAATCAAACCATCATACTAGATAGAGATTAGATAAAGAGGCACAAAATAAACAAACAAAATGAGAAAATAGGTAGGATTTTGGATCTGATAAGGAAAGAAATCATAAGTTATATGTTCTCTTCCATATAGTTAAGTATAAGGATCTAATCAAATTGATTTAAACACAAGGTTAGACAAAGAACATAAAAGAAAGGAAGGATGTGAGCAATAAGTCTATGTTTGCTAGCGCGAGTGTCGATAAGTCCATAAAGTTCTTGAAAGAACCCATAACTTGATTTCTTGTGAAGTAGAAAACTAAAATAATATGTTCACTAGCCTCAAGTATTCGGTTGCATGTAGTTTTTATAGTGCAAAAGCCCTCATTCCATCAGAATAAGAAACAAGAAGCTAAATTTGAATAAATAAATAAAGAAATATGAATAAACTAAAGTCAACTCAAGAACTGGAGAGGAGTTGACTGGTCAACAACTCTCGTAATCCAAAATTTTATGAGCCAACTTAACAAAAATAAGAGAAATTCACATGGGGCTACCTTATAATACTCTAGTCCAAATTACTTCATTATAAGCATGCCAAACGTTAAAACACATGCATTCCTGCCTGGATTAATCGAAAGCAACATGATTTCTCCCTTACGCGCATATTTGGGTCTCGTCCTACTTGATCATCAAGTCACACGCCAATGCCAATTGTGTTTCAATGATTCCTTACTAAAATCCTTATGTGATCAGAAGTCCTCATGCCTAGAGGAACAAGGAATTTTCTAGATTCCAATAGTGCAAATCCTAAATCGAAATATTTAGGCATGCCTCGATTCTCATTGTTCCCTATTTTCTCTAAAAGAATCGTTCGTAATCATTCGGAGAATGATATCAATACTTGAGTTGACAAAGAACACAAAATAAAGGAAGGACGTGAGTGATAAGTCTATTTCCGCTAGCGTGAGTTGTGATAAGTCCGCAAAGTTCTTAGAAGAATCCATAACTTGATTTCTTGTAAGGTAGAAAACTAAAATAATATGCACACTAGCCTCAAGTATTCTGTTGCATGCAGTTTTTATAGTGTGAAAGCCCTCATTCCACAAGAAGAAGAAATGAGAAGCTAAACTTGAATATATAAGAAAAGAAAGATGAATAAACCAAATTCAAACTAAGAACTAGGGAGGAGTTGACTAGTTAACAACTCTCATATTCCCAAATTTTATGAGCCAACTTAACGATAACAAGGGAAAATTTGTGTGCTCCTACGTAATAATACTTTGAACCAAATTACTTCATTATATCCATCCTAAAATATTCCTAATTGTATTATGCTTGGATTAATTAAAAACAACATGATTTCTCCCTTATGCAAGTGGATTTATGTCTCGCCTTGCTTGATCATCAATCTAAGCCACAATGCCACCTGTCAAGCTTTTCAATTGTGTTCCCATGGTTCCTTATGCCAATCCTTCAATCATCAGGTGTCCTTGTGACTAGAGGAACAAGGAATGATGGAAATCCTAATGGTGCAAATCTTGAATCAAAATATTTGGGCGTGCCCCGATTCTCATCATTCCCTCTTTTTTTTTCTTTTGCATTCTCTGACCACCCTTGTGTTTATAACTATTTAATCCTTATGCTTAGCCTGATGAGTGAGGGAATGATGAGAAGCCCAGCACTTCCCAATATTCCGATTCAAGATTAGTATGATTAGGATCTCCATCATTTCTTATTCCTCTAGGCACGAGGACTCCTAATGGCATAAGGATTAGCATAAGGAATCATGGGAACGAAATTGACAAACTTGACTAGTGGCATTGGGGCGTGACTTGATGACCAAGCAGGACGAGACTTAAATCCACGAGCATAAGGGAGAAATCATGTTTCTTTCGATTAACCCAAGTGGAAATGCACAGGTTTCATTACTTTGGCCCTAGGATACTTAACAGTGCTATCAGCTAACTATATGCTCATCCTACTAGGTTTAGTCTCACCCAGCCCCAACTTGGTAAACAAAATATATGGCATTAAATTAATGCTAGCTCCTCAGGCAGCTAAAGTATTGCTAATTGTCAAATCACCAATCATACAAGGAACAGTAAAACTCCCTAGATCACGCTTTTTATCTAGCAATTTGTTCTGAAGTATAGTCAAACACTCCTCATTTAGGGTCACAATCGCCAAGTCCTCTGACTTCCTCTTATTGCTAAGGATCTCCTTTAAGAACTTCGCATATCTAGGCATCTGCAAAATAGCTTTAACAAAAAGTAAGTTAATTTGCAGTTGTTTAAACAAGTCCAGAAACTTATCGAACTACTGATCAACTTTTTCCTGCTTTAACCTGGCAGGATATGGGATCAGGGGCTGGTATTCCCTCAAAGGACTCTTCTCCTTGCCCTCTACCTTCTCTAGCTCCATCACCTTGCTATCTCCATTTTTCCTATTTGAATCTACCTGCACAACATCATCATCATCAAGAATAGGAATAGAACTAGATAGTTGCTTACCTGATCGCAAAGTGATAGCCTTCACGTGCTCTCTCGGCTTGGACTCCGTATTATTGGGCAAAGTCCCTAGCTGCGTCTCAGCCATCATCTTAGAAATCTGGCATATCTGATTCTCCAAGTTATGAATGGAGGCCTGTTGATTTCTAAGAGCTGCGTCCGTCTGCTGGAATTTGGTCTCTAAAGTGGACACAAACTTCATCATCAGCTCCTCTAAATTAGGCTTTTTCTCTTAAATCTGTGGAGACTGAGGTGGGAGAACAGATTGTTGCGGCTGTTGACGTAGTTGCTGAAACCATGGTGGCTCCTGGTTGTTGTTGTTCCTCCATCCAAAGTTCGCATGATTTCTCCATCCCAGATTATAAGTGTTGCTATAAAGGTTGTTCTACTGCATAGCCTGACTGCCCATATTGTCTACTTGCTCAAGGTTAGATGAAGAAGAAGCAAATATACCTCCCGACATATAGTTACTACTGAAATGCGGGCCACCATAAAACTCACAACCTGCTTGAGCTGCTTGGACAGGCATCTGGAGTTGATCAATTTTCTTGGATAATAACTCCACTTGAGCCGCCAAGGCTGTAGTGGCATCCAACCGGTGTATACTCCCTTGATGTCCTGTCCTGCTCCTAGTAGTGTGCCACTGGTAATTATTTGTGCCCATCTCCTCTATCAAGCTTTGGGCTTCCTCTGGTGTCTTGCTACTCAAAGAACCACATACAGCTGCATATACCATATGCTTTGTAGCCAAATTCAAACCGTTATAAAAAGTTTGTACCTATAACTAGATTGGGAGTCCATGGTGTCGGCAGCATCTAAGTAGGTCTTTGAATCTCTCCCAGGTTTCGTACATCGACTCATCATCAAACTCCATAAAAGAAGATGTATGATTTCTAAGTTTAGGATTTTTAGAGGGAGGAAAGTACTTAAACATAAATTTTTTCTGCCAAAGAGTCCCAAGTAGTGATAGTGTTTGGAGTTAGCGAATGTACTTACCGCTTTGCTCTATCCATCAAAGAAAATGGAAACAAGTGGAGACAAATTGCATCGTCTGCTGTCCCATTAATCTTGAAGGTATCATAAAACTCTAAGAAACTTGCTATATGCGCGTTAGGATCCTCATCTAGAAAGCCTCCGAACTGAACCGTATGCTACACCATTTGAATCACATTAGGCTTTATTTCAAAATTATTTGCAGCGATAGCCAGTCTCGTAATGCATGTTCGCATCCTCTCCAATGACGGTTTTGCAAAATCATACATCATCCGATTATTCTCATTGTTGTCGTTGGCGTCTGCCATCTCTATTCTAGTGTCTTCCGGTTCACTCTCGTCTACGGCTTTCCCAACTTAAATCTCTTCCTCCTTTATGTTTAACCACTTTCTCAACTATTTGAGGGATCGTTCTAGTTCTGGTAGAGGGTCTACTAGATCATGATTGGACCTCCTGAAATCAAAGAAAGTAATCAAATGAACAAGACTTGATTAGAATAAAGAAAAAGCGAAGTATAGGCTGCCGTAATTATAAAGGAATGGTAACAATTGGGATTCAACAAGGAATCACATTTTATAGTTACAATGCCACTGCCAATTCACTTTTCATTCACCGAACAACAATGTTTCTTATCTTAACTAGGTGCAAATAGAAATTGCATGAACTCCTTTTTTGGAATATATGCGGAACGATGGAGTTCCCAATGGTGCAAATCCTAAATTAGAAATAATTGGGAGTGCCTTGATTCTTCTCATTCCCTCTTTCCTCCAAAACATCCATCTGTGATTGATGCTAGCTAAACACGACTACAATTTACAGGCAAGTTTATCTATCGAATGTAATCTAGCTATGGCAAGTATCAATGTCGTATCCTACAGAAACTGAGAAGCTACTGCTACTATGCTATTCCTATTATCTAACTGTCAAAAGGTGGTGAAGATCATTAACTAAAAATGATTAAGAATGCAAATGAAAACTAAATTTTAACAAAGAGAATGAAAGTTTGAAAAGACAATGGGATGAGTTAACCCAATTGGGGATCCCTTTAGCTAGCCGACTTAAAAAGAATAATATATGAATTAATTGACTAAGAATTGTGATATGTGGATAATTTCTTAAATGAATTGGCCTCTCTCTCGAGTTAACCAATTCCCAATCCTAAAGAAAGTTGGAATCTCTTTCTAACATTTGATTTTAGAATAGCATTAATCTTTAAATTACTCGTAATAAAAATATCTAGTTCTTATTCCAGTAAGTTATTACACTTATCTCTAAGATGCAAATCACTTAATCACACAAGCAATTGTCCAAACTCAATTGAATTTCTCAATTACAAAGAAGTTCTCAAATTGATTCAACAATGAAGAAGAAATAATAGATGTTATTATACTTGAATGAAAACTACAATCTTAAATCAACAATTAAATCAATTAAGCATAAAACAAGCCTAACATAGCTAACGATCAACCCCAAATGGATGTGACAAGATTAGTTACACATGTTCATCATTAAACTAATACAAGAATCAAATACAAAGTAAACAAGAATTAAAAAGAATATGTACACCATTTTCTCAAATGGTGGACATGTTATCTCCTCTTGAATAACTTTGAATCTAATCTCTGTAGCTCAAGATCTCTTTTTTTTTCCTTTGAATTTTCAATCTAATCCTCAAGAATAGCTATCTGGATGATGTTGAAGTGGACTTCATCTCCATTTTCCTCTTCTTGATCGTTTGGAAGATTGCTCTCAAAGTCCATCTTGAATACCCCAAAGTTCTCTCCCTTCCAAATCCCCCTTTCCCTTTCTTTTTCTTTTTATTTTAGATTAGGTTTCGGGATCCAATACGGCTTGGATTTCGGCCCTGCTAACCAGCACGGCCTGGATCCATGCTGTGTTGGGCTAAAACTGTATATTTGGCTTCTTTCAGCATGACTTGGATTTGGGCCATGCTGCCCATCACGGGCATGCTCCTAGGTTGTGTTACTCTCAAGAACTGTATTGCAAATTGTTTCTTCTTGCCACGAGTAAGGAATTTCAGCATGCTCTTTGACCCTAACCGTGCTTCTTAGCATGGGCGTGTTGAATAATATAACGCGCCTGATTCATCAGTTTCTTCCCAATTTTGGTCTGATTTATCTATAACTTTGATGATGTACCTTGAAAAACACCTGAGACATGAAGAAAACTAGAAAATGGTGATTCTAATACAATAACATATAATTTGCCCTAAAAATAACTTAAAATTAAGCATGTAAACATATGTTATATCAAGGATATCGATGATCATTCAAAGAATGATATCCATACTCGATCATTCGGAGAATGATATTAATTCTTGATCAAAAGAAGGGAAAGATGTGAGTGATAACTCTATGCTTGCTAGCACAATTATTGATAAGTTTGCAAAGCTCTAAAAAGAATCCATAACTTAATTTCTCGCAAGGTAGAAAATTGAAATATTATGCTCACTAGCCCTAGGTATTTAGTTGTATGCAATTTTATAGTGCGAAAGCCCTCATTCCAAAAGAATAAGAAATTAGAAGCTAAATGTGAATAAATAAATAAAGAAAGATGAATAAACTAAAGTGAAATCAAGAAGTAGAGAGGACTTAACTACTCAGCAACTCTTATACTCCAAAATTTTATGAGCCAACTTAATGAAAACAAGGGATAATTTGTGTGGGTTTAGTCATCTTTCCAACATCTCTATGTTAAGAAGGTATAGGAGTGATCCTAGTCATATTTTACAAGCTCAACATTTAGAACTAAAGGATAATTTGTCTTATGAGGAAAGATCGATTGCCATTTAAGCTAAAAAAGTTAAAGAGTTAAGAAATAAGACTATTCCTTTAATGAAATTGTTATGGAAACATCATAGAAATGAGGAAGCAATTCAGGAGTGGGAGGAGGATATGAGAAACCAATACCCTAATCTGTTTAATTTCGAGGATGAAATTTCATAAGGTAGGGAAAATTGTCACACCTATACTCTAAGTATGTATTCATCCTTTTAGCATTGCATTTTCATATAGTATCTTAATTGAATTAAGGTAGTACTTAACTGTGTTTCATAATAAATAATAGTGGGACTTAATTGAAATGAAAGAAAGACGGTGGATTGAATTAGGATGAAAGAATAAAAGTTAGATGGTTCACAAATAATATAAATAATTCATTAAGGATCTAAGGGGATATTTTATAACTAATCTTATCCTAAACTATGTCTAGAATCATCCACTCTCTACTCCTAAGTCTCGATATACATATATGTTTACACACACATTTAACATAAGAAAAGAAAAGAGAGGAATTGAGAGAGTTTCTTCATTAAACAACCTGGTCTAATCTTTTTCCAAGAGGAATTTCAAGGTTTAGCACTTTGTTAGCTATAATCTTCATCTATAAAGGCTTTAAAGGTTATTTGGTAAGTATTATAAGAGTCTAGATTGATTTGAGTTAGGATTAGTGAGCTATATTCTTGGGTTGGATTCTTTTGATTTTTTCAACATTTGTATTTATTTCATATCTTAAGCTAGAAAACTACGAATTAGACGTGGCTTGATGCGTAGAAAACTTTAGAGATTCCTCTATGAATTTTAGTTTTACATTTGTGCTAGTTGTGTCTATATCTTTATAGAATCAGACCATACAATTTATTGCTCATTCTGTCAAGATAGCTTGAGCTCATCATGTTAAGTTGTGCTTAACTTCTTCTATTGTTATGTAATTGAAGTGAAACGTTTTCTACATATTTTAGATTTCAATTTCTAGAAGTATATAAAAGATAAGCCTCAAATACATCATATGTAATTCCCAATAATTTTTCAAAGTTGAGCCCAAAATCTACCCTATCATGGTTGTTGAGATAGGAATGTAAAGTTGAGTTTAAAAGCATAATTTGCATATCATTTGGGGGCTGCATGATAAGAGAGCATAGAGGAGTATTATTTCATTGAATTGTAAGTGAAATTTATGAATTAGGTATTGAGAAAGGCAAGAAAAGTGCAATTGCAACGTAGATATTTTGTTGAGCTAGTTGGGTATAACTAAAGGCCACTTTCGGTGAGTAGATATTAAGCCTTTGCAAAGTTGATCTCTTTGATTTCAAAACTAAATATTAAACTTGGATAAAAGAAAATTTAAAGTTTTTATTTTAAGCTTATTAAATTTCAGATTGGTACTTATTTCAAAATATATTCAATTGGTTTTACAAATTTGAAGTATAATTATCAAAAGTACGTTGTATGTGTTGCAATTTACATGTGATGATTTTTACAATTCAACAAAAAGAATATTTCAGCTTTTGATAATCGATATATAATGTTAATTAAAGATCTTGCCTTTTCCTTGATGATCACAAACATTGATAGCCTTAATTTTATAGATTACACATTACTTATATTTCACAATTATGGTGCAGTCTGATAAAGTTTCATTTTAATGTTAAAAAGAGCATTCGTACAATGCCTTTGAGCAAGTGAAAGTGTACTATGTTTTCAAGGAATGTCTCCTCACAATGATGTGTTTGAAATGTGCTGAGATTGATATATGCACATGTGATTTGTTTGTGGTTGTTAAAGCACATTAGACAACGAGGCACTTGATTGCAGGCCGGTGAAGGGAGAATGGCCGAACCATGATAATGTAGAGGAAGAGTTAGCCATCAAGTGCGCCTAGAGTGGGCTTTTGAATGATGGTTGATTGGTGATAATGGTTGTGAGGATGGTTAAAATATATGAGACTTTTTATACCATTTAAAGTATATGTCAATAATTACTATTGCTATTTTGTATGAGTGTTAGAATAGTTTCCGTAGTGGTGTTTTCTTACTTGACAAAGATTAATTGCATGAGGAATTTGATTCACAATGTATATATTTCGCATAATTATGTGGTTTTCTTCTCCTTACAGTTATTTAAATTATTTTCTGGTTGTATATATATTCACTGAGTAATTTTATACTCATTCTACTCTTTTCATAAATTTTATTCAAGAAGCAATGCTTGATAGTAGGTGTTTGAGCTAGTAAGTGTGATTAAAGGCGAGAGTAAGGTTGGCCAACATTTCTCGTCCGAGGAGTCATATACACACTCACTATAACTTGTAGATAAATATTCATCCTTGTTTCATACCATGGTGGTTATGTACATGTAAAAGGCTATGTTATAAAGTTAATGTTTAAAGGCAAACTTTGTATATTAACTTATTTAATAATGTTTAATAAAGGAATTTCTAGTTATAGTCCTTAAATTAAAACATCATATTAAAAAGTTATCTATTTTTCATAATTATGATTTCAAATATGTTATTACATATATATATTTAAGTACGTTATAATTCAACTAAACTAAAAAGCTTATTCTAAGTGTTTGGTTCTAAATTTCAATCTCGGGTTATTGTGAGATGAAGTGTGACAAATATACTGATTAGCCTGAATTATTTAGTTACATGCAGTTTTTATAATAGGAAAGCACTCTTTCCATAAGAATAAGAAACTAGAAACTAAATTTGAACAAATAAATAAAAAAGGATCAATAAACTAAAATCAAACCAAGAACTAGAAACGAGTTAACTAGTTTACAACTTTTGAAGTCCTAAATTTTATAAGCCAGCATAACGAAATAACGGAAAATTTGCTTGGGCCTGCCAAATAGCACTACGACCTAAATTACTTCATTATATACTTCCCGAACATCAAAACGCTTGAAATCCCGCTTGTATTATGCTTGGATTAATCGAAAATAATATGATTTCTCCCTTACGGATGTGGATTTACGTCTCGTTCTGCTTGATCATCAAGCTAAACCCCAATGCTACCTGTCAAGCTTGTTAATTGTGTTCCCATGATTTCTTATGCCAATTCTGGTGTCATCTAGAGTCCTAGATGAACAAGGAATGATGGAGATCCCAATGGTGCAAATCCTGAATGGGAATATTTCGGCGTGCCTCGATTCTCCTCATTCCCTCTTTCCTCATAAAGATTCATCTGCAATCATTTGGAGAATGATATCAATACTTGATTAACTAATTTTATTTCTTCGCATTCGTCAAAGTATTGGATCCGTATGATGTGAACCTTGGCAACTCGTGACAAGACCCAATATGCGAAATTGGAATAAGATCTCCAAGAAAGCTAAATCTGAGCTTTGATAACCTTAAAACTCATAGATAACTTGTATCTTGATTCTTGGTATAAGAAAGATTGTTAACGCCACACTCAAGAAAGGTAGAAGGTAAGTGATAAGTTGATGTTGAACACTACATTCAAGAAAGGTAGAAGGTAAGTATTAAGTCAATGTTGAACACTAAATACTTGAGGCAAGTGAGTATATTATTTTAGTTTTCTAACTTACAAAAAATCAAGTTATGGATTCTTTCAAGAACTCTGTAGACTTATCAAGGCTCGCGCTACTGAATCACGTCCTTCCTTTCTTTTGCATTCTCTGTCTACCTCTGTATTTATAGCAATTCTACTTGACCCTTATGCTTAGTCGTTTGGAAGAAAACAAAGAACTTATGATTTATATCCTTATCGGATATGAAATCCTACCTGCATTTTCTTTTTATTCGTTTCTTTGTATGCCCCTTCGTCTAGTATGATGGTTTGATTTTATTTTGGGAGCATAAACACGACTGTTGAGTCAAAACGCATGGAAGCGGCAATCATAGGCACCGGGTGGAGCTGGCTGGACGGATTATCTATTTATGAAAATACTCAATTAATAAGATATTCTTAATTTTTTTAGATCTAGACTCCTAGATTAGACTGCCTAAGAGATTTAGACTCGGAGATTCTATCGAAAATTCGGCAGAACCTCCTCTAAAATATGGACATTTATGCCCCGTTACTTCGAATATTCTGCAATTAATTAACGAGAGTTGGGCCATCAAAACTACATTATTTTTCTCAACTCCCCAACACACCACAGATCACAATTAATTATGGACAGTCCGATAATAATATTTATTTTGACAAACAACCCACATAAAATTTTCCGGCATTTAAACTAATCTAACCCAACCACATCTACAATAAAATAGAACAATAATTAATCATACCAATTAATTTATAATATTTATATCTAAGTCATAATTAACTAAATCTAATTATATTAAATTATCTATAATTGATAATTAATAGCAGCAATATTTTCTAAAATTATAAAATAATTTTTAAGGTCCTAATAAAATTATACTGAGCCAAAAATCCAAAATTCTGCCCGTCTGAAAAACACCAGGGTCCGAAAGCCGATATTGCCAACGGTGTCGGAATTCAAATCCGGCAGCGTAAGTGGGAGGCGGCGGAGGAAGGAAGGGAAAGAGGAAGGAAGGAGAAGGAGAAGAAGAAAAGGGAGGGAAGGAAAAAAGAAATATTTTTTAGTTCAATATTATTTAATTTAATTTAATTTTTATTTAATTAATTTTTTTATTATTATTATTAGGGTATTACAAGTTCTATTTTGATTCTTATGGTTACTTGTATGGAAAAGAAAAAAGAACTTTTGATTTCTTTCCTTATCGAATCTGAAATCCTACCTATGTTCTCATCTTATTCGTTTCTTTTGTTCCTCTTTGTCTACTATGATGCTTTAGTTTTATTTGGGGAGCATAAACATGACTTTTAAGTGAAAGCACGTGGAAACAACAATCTTAGGCACCGATTCAATGCATGGATGAATGCGAAGAAAGAATATCAGTTGATTGAGTATTGATGTCATTCTCTGTATGATTTCCAATGTATCTTTTGGAGGAATGAGGAAATGATGAGAATCGAGGTACGCCCAAATATTCCAATTTAGGATTTGCTCCATTGGGATCTCCATCATTCCTTGTTCCTCTAGGCACAAGGATTCCTGATGAAATAAGGATTGGCATAAGGAATCATGGGAACACAATTGACAAGTTAGACCGGTGGCTTAGCTTGATGATGAAGCAAGACGAGATGTAAATGCATGCTTGTAAGGGAGAAATCATGTTGTTTTCGAGTAATCCAAGTGATATCCTTGATATTATACATGTTTGCATGCTTGATTTTGAGTTGTTTTAAGTGCAAATTATGTGTTTTTGTATTAGAATCACCCAGTTTTAGTTTCCTTTGTGTCTTACGTGTTTTTCTAGGTACATCATCAAAGATAGAGAGAAATCGGATCAAAATCAGGAAGAAACGGACGAATCGGGCACGTTAGACTGTTCAACCGCTCTGCGAATAGGTCCGTGCTGAGAAGCACGGTTAGGGTCAAAGGGCGTGCTGAAATTCCTTACCCATGGCGAGAAGAAACAATTTTCAACATTGTTCCTAAGAGTAATACGGCCTAGGAGCATGCCCGTGCTGAGCAGCATGGCCCAAATCCAAGCCGTGCTAAAAGAAGGCCAGATGTATAATTTTAGACCAACACAACATGGATCCAGGCTGTGCTAGTCAGAACGGCCCAGGTCCAAGCTGTGTTGGATCCCAAAGCCTGATTTAAAAGAAAAGAGAAAGGGGATTCTAGAGGGAGAGAACTTTAGGGTATTCAAGACAGACTTTGAGAGTAACCTTCGAGACAATCAAAAAAAGGAGAACAGAGACGAATTCCACTTCAACATCATCCAGATAGCTGTTCTTAAGGATTGGATTGAAGATTCAAAGGAAAGAAGGAGGAGATCTTGAGCTGTAGAGATTGGATTCAGAGTTATTCAAGAGGGGATAGCATTTCCACCATTTGAGAAAAGAGTGTACATGTTCTTTTCGATTCTTATTTACCTTATATTTGATTCTTGTATTAGTTTAATTATGAACATATGTAACTAATCTTATTAAACCCATTTAGGGGTGATATTTAGCTATACTAGGCTCATTTTATGCTTAATTGATTTCGTTAATGATTTAAGATTGTAGTTTTATTCAAGCATAATAAAATCTATTGTTTCTTCTTCATTGTTGAATCAATTTGAGAATTCCTTTGTAATTGAAAAATTCAATTGAGTTTGGACAACTGCCTATGTGATTAAGTGATTTGCATCTTAGAGATAAGTGTAATAACTTACTGGAATAAGAACTAGATATTATTATTAGTGATAATTTAGAAATTAATGCTATTCTAAAATCAATTGTTAGAAAGAGATTCCAACTTTAGATCTTTAGGATTAGGAATTGGTTAACTTGAGAGAGAGGCCAACTCATTTAAGAAATTATCCACAGATCGTAATTCTTAATCAATCAATTCATAAATTATAATTTTTAAGCCAGCTAGCATAAGAGATCCCCAACTAGGTTAACTCCTCTCATTGTCTTTTTCAAACTTTCATTATCTTTGTTAAAATTTAGTTATCATTTGCATTCTCAATTATTTTTAGTTAATGATCTTCACCACCTTTTAATTGGTTAGATAATAGGAATAGCGTACTAGCAGTAGCTTCTCAGTTACCGTGGGATACGATATTGATACTTGCCATAGCTAGATTACATTCGATAGGTGCACTTGCCTGTAGATTATTAGTCGTGTTTAGCTCGCATCAAGTCTTTGGCACCGTTGTCGGGAAATTGTTTTGAGAAATAATGTGAATTGTGTGTTCTTGTTAATTTAGCCATTTATTCTTTGTTCTTTCTTTATTTTTGTTTGATATTATTCTCTTATTCATTTGTGTTGTTCGCTATTTGTTATTTCAAGTATTGTATGATCAGGAGGTCCAATCCTGATCTAGTAAACCCTCTACCAGAACTAGAGCGATCCCTCAGGCAGTTGAGGAAGCGGTTAAACATAGAGGAGGAAGAGATTCAGGTTGGAAAAAACGTAGACGAGAATGAATGGGAAGACACTAGAGTGGAGATGGAATACACCAACGACAACAATGAGAATAACGAGACGATTTATGATTTAATGAGACCATCGCTGGAGGGAACGTGAACTTGCATTACAAGACCTGCTGTCGCCGTCAATAATTTTGAAATAAAGCCTAATGTGATTCAGATGGTGCAACAAACGGTTCAGTTCAGAGGCTTGCTCGATAAGGATCCTAACATGCATATACCGAGTTTCTTGGAGATTTGTGATACCTTCAAGATTAATGGCACAACAGAAGATGCAATCATCTCCGCTTGTTTCGATTTTCTTTGAGGGATAGAGCAAAGCGGTGGCTACTGTAGCACCCCAACTCAAACATCCAATTGTATAGCAACATATATATAATTAACTTTATAAATATAATTTATTACTTAGTTATAATATACATTCATACAATTTAAGTGGCATAACATACTTAATATACATAAGGAATATTTATACATTAGTTTAATTCACACAAGTACCCAAAATGCCCCAATGCTTGAGATAACTCCTCTAGCCCACCTGATAATATTGAATGATGCAAAGAGAGCAATGCACAGCTAAGGCTATCTACAACTGCATTAACCTGGAAAAGATTGCTAAGGAATGAGCTAGCGACTCAATAAGCATTTAATTTACTAAACTGTAGTATTTTAGGCTAGACTTATCAAGTCTTTATCAAATACAGAAAATTATATCAATACTTAACTGATAATCACAAAATCAACCATATCTTCTATTCTCATAGACAAATAATTTCATCTCATATAATGCAAATAATCTCAAACTCAACCAAGTCAAATAATTCAATTCCACATTATTTCTATCAAATTAGGATCAGATGACTTATCCTCACATTTCCTTACATTTTCAAATTTCAGTGACCACTTGACAAGACTATCCGCTCGGCTTAGTCTTGCCATCTCACATACTCAGGTAGCTATCCGCCCGGCTCAGCTTTCCCGATCACACAATATCAATTTAAGAGTCATCAATCCTTAATCACAATCAATTCACTTCACAACACATCACAATCAATTCACTTTACAACAGGCCATAAACATAACCAATATCAACTCAGTCAACCAAGAGATTATCAAGTAATCAAATGTAGCAGTTCCTACTTAATATACACAAAGTTCAGTCTATTAAATACTTACAAAAAATTTATAGGATAACAAAGTAAATTCATTGTGACAGCTACAGTCGCTACCTCTACACACTATCAGTACTTGGGATTTTTGGGTAGAAAAATTTATGTTTAAGTACTTTCCTCCCTCTAAAACTATTAAACTTAGAAATGACATATCTTCTTTGTGCAGTTTGATGATGAGTCTATGTACGATACCTGGGAGAGATATAAGGACCTACTTAGATGCTACCCTCACCATAGAGTACCAATCTGGTTACAGGTACAAACTTTTTATACTGGTTTGAATTTGGCTACTAAGCAGATGGTAGATGCATCTACAAGTGGTTCTTTAAGCAACATGACACTAGAGCAAGCCCAAAGCTTAATAGAGAAGATGGCCACAAATAATTACTAGTGGTACACTATTAGGATCAGGACAGTAGGAGACTGTACCCTAGTTAGATGCCACTGCAGCCTTAGCGGCTCAAGTGGATTTGTTGTCTAATAAGATTGATTAGCTCCAACTGCCTGTCCAATCAGCTTAAATAGGCTGTGAGTTTTGTCTGGTCCGCATTGTAGTAGCAACTGTATAACAGGAGGTATGTTTAATTCCTCTTTTTCATCTAACCATAAACAGATGGACTATATGGGGAGTCAGTCTAGGCAGCAGAACAACCCGTCCAGCAACACCTACAATCCGGGATGGAGAAACCATCCGAGCTTGGGATGGAGGAACAATAACAACTAGGGGCCACTAGGATTTCAACAACTACATCAACAACCACAACAATCTGTTCTCCCACCTCAGTCTCCTCAGACTCAAGAGAAAAAGCCTAACTTAGAGAAGCTGATGATGAAGTTTGTGTCCACTTTAGAGACCAGATTCTAGTAGATGGATGCAGCCCTTAGAAATCAATACGCCTCCATTGAGAACTTGGAGAATCAGATTGGCTAGATTTCTAAGATGATGGCTGAGAGGCAGCCAGGGACTTTGCCTAGTAATATGGAGTCCAACCCAAGAGAGCACGTGAAGGCTATCACTTTGCGATCAGGTAAGCAACTATCTAGTTCTATTCCTACTCCTGATGATGATGATGTTGTGCAGGTAGATTCTGATAGGAAAGATGGAGATAGCAAGGCTATGGTGCACTTGCCTGTAGATTGTTAGTCGTGTTTAGCGAACCATCAAGTTTTTGGCACTGTTGCCGGGGACTTTAGTTTGAGAAATATTATGAACTGTGTGTTCTTATTAATTTAGCCATTTATTCTTTATTGTTTATTTGTTTTTTGTTTGATTTTATTCTTTTATTCATTTGTGTTGTTGGTTATTTGTTGTTTCAGGTAGTGTATGACTAGGAGGTCCAATCCTGATCTAGTAGACCTTCTACCAGAACCAGAGCAATCGAACATAGAGGAGGAAGACAGTTAGGTTGGGAAATTTATAGACGAGAGTAAACCAGAAGACACTACAGTAGAGATGGTAGATGCCAATGACAACATGAGAATAACCAGGCAATGTATGATTTTGCAAAACCATCACAGGAGGGGACACGAACATGCATTTCGAGACTGGCGGTTGCTGTCAATAATTTTGAAATAAAGCCTAATGTGATTCAGATGGTGCAGCAAACAGTTCAATTTGGAGGCTTGCCAGATAAGGATCCTAACGCACATATAGCGAGTTTCTTAGAGATTTATGATACCTTCAAGACTAATGGGACAACAAATGATGCAATTCATCTCTACTTGTTTCCATTTTCTTTGAGGGATAGAGCAAAGCAGTGACTACAGTCACTGCCTCCAAACAATATCACTACTTGTGATTCTTTGGCAGAGAAATTTCTCTTTAAGTACTTTCCTCCCTCTAAAACTGCTAAACTTAGAAATGACATATCTTCTTTTATGTAGTTTGAAGATGAGTCAATGTATGACACTTGGGAAGGTACAAAGACCTACTGCGATGATGCCCACACCATGGACTACTAATCTCACAGGTACAAACTTTTTATAATGGTTTGAATTTGGCTACTAAGCAGATGGTAGACATAGTTGCAGGTGGTTCTTTGAGCAGCAAGACACCAAAGCAAGGCAAAAGCTTGATAGAGGAGATAGCCACAAATAATTACTTGTGGCACACTACTAGGAGCAGGACGGGACGTCAAGAGAGTGTACACTATGTGGATGCCACTACAGCCTTGGGGCCTCAAGTAGAGTTATTATCTAAGAAAATTGATCTACTCCAGATGCATGTCCAAGCAGCTCAAGCAAGTTGTGAGTTTTGTGGTGGCCCACATTTTAGTAGTAATTGTATATTGGGAGGTATGTTTGCTTCTTCTTCATCTAACCATGAACAAGTGGACTATATGGGGAGTCAGCTTGGGCAGCAGAACAACCCGTATAGTAACACTTATAATCCGGGATGGAGAATCATCTGAACTTAGGATGGAGAAAAAACAATAACCAGGGGCTACCAGGGTTTTAGCGACAACATCAGCAGCTGTAATAATATGTTCTCCCATCTCAATCTCCTCAGACTCAAGAGAAAAAGCCTAACTTAGAAGAGTTGATGATGAAGTTTGTGTCCACTTCAAAGACCAGGTTCCAGTAGACGGATGCGGTTCTTAGAAATCAATTTAGAACTTGAAGAATCAGATAGGTAAGGTTTCTAAGATGTTGACTGAGAGGTAGCTAGGGACTTTGCCTAGCAATGCAGAGTCCAACCCGAGAGAGCACGTGAAGGCTATCACTTTATGATCAGGTAAGTAACTATCTATTTCTATTCCTATTCCTATTCCTAATGATGATGATGTTGTGTAGGTAGATTTAGATAAGAAAGATGGAGATAACAAGACAATGGAGCAAGAGAAGGTAGAGGGCAAGAAGAAGAGTCCTTTGAGGGAATACCAGTCGCCGATCCCATATCCTGCCAAGTTGAAGTAGGAGAAAGTCGATCAGTAGTTCGACAAGTTTCTTGACTTGTTTAAACAACTGCAAATTAACTTGCCTTTTATTGAAGTGATTTTGCAGATGCCTAAGTATGTAAAGTTCTTAAAGGAGATTCTTAGCAACAAGAGGAAGTTAGAGGACTTGGCGATCGTGACCCTAAATAAGGAGTGTCCGGCTATACTTCAAGAATAAATTGCCATAGAGTTTATTTACCAAGTTGGGCCTGGGTGAGACTAAACCCACTAGGATGAGCATATAGTTAGTTAATAGGACTATTAAGGATCCTAGGGGTTTTGTAGAGGATGTACTTGTTAAGGTTGAAAATTTTATATTTCCTATTGACTTTGTGATCATGGACATGGACAGCGACAGTAATGTACCTCTGATTCTAGGTCGACCTTTGCTTGCAACGTCTAGGGCTATTATAGATGTTTATGATGGAAAGCTTGAACTTAGGGTAGGGGATGAAACTGTCACTTTTGATTTGAATAGTTCTGTGAGACAGTCCTTAGATCATGATGATACTATGTTTTCTATTGATGTATTGATGATGTTCTTGATACACAGTTGCAGGAGATATTGCTTGATGATCCTTTACAAGTTGCGTTGCAGGCAGAGGATGAGCATGAGCTATCCAATGAGAGTGTGTTGGAGTAGCTTGTATTTTTGTTAGCTAATGAACCAAGTAAGAATACTGATAAGTTTGTTGAGATTGACACGGTAAGTGTGCAGAAATTGAGGCCATCACTTGAGGAACCACCAGTCCTTAAGTTGTAAGAGCTCTCATAGCATCTCAACTATGCATATCTGGATGAGGACAATAGGTTGCCTATCATTCTAGTAGCGGACTTGACACCCGAGGAGGGAGATGACTTTAGCCTCTTTTAGGAAGTACTAGAAGGTGTTTGCTTGGATAATTGTTAAGATTCTTGGGATTAGTCCTAGCTATTACTCGCACAAGATCCTTATGGAGGACAGTTATAAGCTAGTGGTGCAACCACAGCGCAGACTGAAGTCGAACATGAAGGAAGTAGTTAAAAAGGAGGTAATTAAACTTCTTAATGCCTGTCTGCCAATAGTCATGTTTTATGTTGTGTGGCGGAGTTGGGAAAAATAATGTAGTGTGGTGGCTCGACTCCTATTAAATAAATTTTTGGATTATTTAAAGTGTTTTCTGGCAGGTCCTGGACCCGTAAGACGGGGGATAGACGTCCCTATTTAAGGGAGGTTCTGCCCGATTTTCGGTAGACTTTACTCGAGTCAAAATTTTTTACACAGTTAGTCCTAGGAGTCTAAGCCTAAGTTTAATTGTCAAATATCTTACTTTTTTCTGATTTAATTGTCCTTGTGATTAGATAAATCTTTCAGTTCGTCTCGCTTTATTCGAGGCATCAGAGTAGAGCTAGGAGGTCGTCAGAACTGTGAGTTAAAGTCATATATCTGTTTACATATGTCATGCTGAGATTTTTTGAAATAATTTTGATTATATGATTTAATATTTTAATTATTTATTTAATCAGTATTTATATATGTCTCATTTTCTGCATTATGATTTTATTGATTGCGAGTTGACTTGGGATGGGGCGAGAGTAGAACATGCCACTTGATGGATTGCATCAGGACCGCGTGCGCACCGATAAGAATTTGAGACAGATAGTAAAAATGGTAAATTTAAAAATGTAAATTTAGGACTTACCCTGGTCGAGCATTGCTCTCTAGGCTGAGTAGAGTGAGTTTGCCGGAGTAAAGGTCCTTGGTTGAGCATTGCTCTTTGGGCGCCAGCTTATTTAGAAACCTAAGTGACCAGACTAGACTTAAGGACCCTGGTCAAGCTTCACTCTCTAGGCGCCAGTCTTATTAGAGTAAGAGAGTCGAAAGGCTAAGACTGATATTGAAAATTAAGTGATCGGATTGGAGTTAAGGACACTGGTCGAGCTTCGCTCTCTAGGCACCAGTTCTGTTGGAATGAGAGAGTCGAGTTGTTAATGTTGGGATTAAAGTTCTACTAAGGTACTTCGTCCCGTGGTATGAAATAAAAATTTATTTTATTTTTTTGCAGAAGCATAGCATGACATGTATTTTTATTTTAAATTAAGCAAATATTTTATTAAAGTGTTTATATTCGCTTTTGGGATATATGATTTTAACTCACTCTTGATACTGACAGTCTCAATTTAACTGTTTTTCAGGTGATTGTTAGTCTTCCTGCAGTTCTTATCTAGTAGCCCGACTCATTCATCATCAGGTTGATGTAATTGGATTTTGTATGTTTGACTTGTGAAATTCTAGATTTTCCATAGTAGAAATTTTAGACTTATCAGTTTGTGATTTTATATAAATTCAAGTCTCGCCTAATTATGCTGGCGGACCGAATTTAATTTATAGTACCCATTGAACTAAGGTTAAATTGTGGAAAAAGTGATTTGGATTGTGTCTGGTTTTCAATTTGATTGAGATAATGAATACTCAGGTTACTACGGGATTTGGTGGCCTTAAGCCTACCCATTCCATAGTGCCGGTCACGGGCCCACAGATCGGATTGTGACAATTTCTGTGAATTTTATTGTTTCTTATTTTCATCAATCTTCTTGCTAATTTTCCTGTTTCATTAAATTCATCACTTTTGTTGAGTTTTATTCATTATTTTGTTGAATTTCTTGCTTTTCTTTTAATTTTGATTTGCTATTATTGCTTTATTATGCTTTATTCATTATTATTGTTCATATTTTTTATTTCTTCTTTTCTGCCTTTGAATTTCCCTTTTGCTGTTGTTTTGTATGTTCAAACTTGCTAGATTATGAGCTGGTTTGGTGAATTAGTCATTATGTTGCTGAATTGGAAATTGACTAATGCAAGTGTCTGAGAATGTATAATGCAAATGTTATGCTGCTTTGATGTTGTGTTATGCTGCTGTGATATTATGCTTTATCATTTTACTGTTTTGCTATGCTGAAATGTGTTGAGATTGCATAATGTAGATGTGCTTATGATGTTAAATTGTTGTTAAACTGCTGTTGTTATTGTAATGATTGTCTATTTCGTGCTGGAATTACTATTTTGGCAAGAGTTTTGATTAATTTCCATGTAGGTACTATAGCTGATCAGTAGGAGAGACCCCAAAAGATGGTTGTCCCCAAGAGAAGGCATACAAGCGAGACCTCTAGACTTGTGAGACCACCTCCGCCTGTACAGCCTGCACCACCTGCACCTCAAGCACCTGCCCCATTTGCCTTTAGAGCTACAGCTCCACCTCTAGCTCCCGCACGACACAGAATTTTACAGTTTCAGAACCTCACTCACGAGGCTCGTTACCAATAGCTGTGTTACAGACAGTTAGGTTGTGGGAGATGTATAGACTTGCAGGCATTGGAGACAGTAGGACTAGCTGCTAAGGTTCGAGAGCTTCTTTATACACAGCCTTTTGAGGCCTTTTTTAACATATTGGAGCCTACCTATAGAGAGCTCACACTTAAGCTCGCCTCCACCTTCGTCCTCTAGAGTCAAATTAGAGACTAGTCTCAGTCAGAGTCTATTTCATTTAGGTTAGGGAAAATATATACATAATGAGCATTCCCCAGTTTAGAAGAGCATTGGGACTATTTATTGACCAAGAGATTGCATTAGACGACTATAGAGCCTTTCTATACAACCCAGGAGTTTCTTCTGACAAGGCCTCGGAGACCATATCAGAGGTGGACGAGCCTTATTACCCGAGAGTCAAAGGCGTCTAGCCTCTCTAATAGCCTTCGATATCTTCACTCCCTGCTAGCATATACATTGACAGGTCGAGGGGACAGTTTTACAGTGGTCACCCAGCCTGATGTATTCTTTATAGGCCCTGCATCAAAGGAGGAGGGTGGACATAGGTTATGTGTTAGCCAAGCAGTGCAAGACTGTTATTAGGAACCTGAAGAAGACTTTTCTCTACTATGTCGCATAGGAGATGGTCACCCCAATGAAAGGGCCCCTGGGGCCAGAGTATAGACTTATTTGTTCAATAGCCTGAGCAGCTTGGGAGGAGCAGGGGGAGCACCTCAAACTTGTAGATATTCCTAGCCTGATGCAATAAAGACAAGAATTACAAATGATCCTTTAAGCTTTCAAGGAGGTCCAATGACAAGATCCAAGTCCAAAAGTATGCAAGAAGCTTTGTTGGGCTTAATTAAAGACATTTGGAGTGTTCAAACACAACAAGGCTCAGTCCAAGATTTAGGATTGCAAAAAGGATCCAAAATCATCAATTTAGTGCAATAAGTTTGGGCTGAACTCATAGGTCCAATAAAATTCATTTGAAGCCTTTTTTTTATTTTCATTTTATTAGGTTTTTCTTAAGTTATGGTGTGATTAGTTGTCTTTTAGAGTTACAAAATAGATGCACATAATTAGTCATAATTTGGAGTTACAAAATGGATGCACATAATTAGTTGTCATTTGGGAGTTACAAAAATGAGTGACATCAATGTAAAAACAGCCACTTTTAATAAGTTTTAAGGGGAATTAAAGGGAAAAACGTGGGGAAGCTCAAAAGACATCCATTTAGGTTTCTTTGTCTTGTTTCGGCTATAAATATCAAAGCCAAATCCATTTGTAAAGATAGAATTTTGAATGATAATCTTTGTTCGCTCTTTGTGAGTGTTTTTGCTTAAGTTCTTGCATGAACTTTGAACTTATCAAACTATTTTTAGTTTGTGGCGTTCTCTAACCAAAATCTTGTGTTTGATTCTTAACTTATCAAATCATACTTGGTTTGTGGCGTTTGGAGTTGAATTCAAGTGCTAGTTTCATTGTTGGAACTAGTTTTTCCTAACTTCACTTGATGAGATCCTTGAGTTTTGGAATCATCTTGATTGGAGGGTGTTTTCTTGCATTCCATATGTATCATAACTCATTAGTTATTGGGGTGTGTGGTTGCTAAGATGATGATTTCCTATCATTTGGTATCAGAGCTTGCTTCAAGTTGAGGTTTGCTTATCTTTGTGTTTTGTGTGTTATTAAAGTTTCTCATCTTCTTTATTTTTTTTTGTGCCAAATTCTTCTTGTTTCAATATTTTCCTTCTAAGTACTCTTTATTTTCAAAGTTTACACCTTTGTGCGCATAAAGTAAAACTTCATTGTCCCTTGCTAAAAAAAATTGTGTTGTTCATAATTTCTTTTCACTTGTGTTATTATCATTAAAAAAAAAAGAATCAGAAGATCAAAAAAAAAAAGAGAAAGTTTGGGCGGCATAGAAATCCTATTCTATTATTTTATTTTATTGCTTTCTTGTGTCTAGCTACTTTAAATTTGGCCTGACCTAAAACTTAATCTAGACCAGCCTTTTTTTTTTCTTTTCACTCCATTGAATTGCCATAATCTGATTTGGTTTGTTTAGGTGATTAGTTCATCTAAGAACCTAAAGCAAAAGCAAGAGAGGTAAAAGGCAATAGTGGTGAGACTAGCATCGAGAAAAGCCAAAACTTTGAGTGAAACACGAGCGGTGTGACATTTTAATTGAGAGACACACGCGAGCGAGTGTTTTTGTGAGGCTATACTAACTTGTTTTTCAGGTTTTTCGCGCAATGTCAAAAGAACAAGTTTCAAGTAGTGTTGGAGCATCCATTGAGCAAACTTTGCAAGCAATGCAAAAAGAGTTTGAAAGAATGTATAGGCGAATGGATGATGTTGTTGAAAGTGTGAGAAGGCAAGGTGAAACTATTACAAGAATTCAAAACGAGCCTAGAAGAGAAAGGCAACTAGCCTTTGAACAAGAGGATTATGATGCCGAAGCTGATTTGGAGGATGACCAAGCAACCACTTTTGGTGGAGATGACCATCCTAGGAGACACAATAGGAGATCAAGGCAAGATGGTGTAGATCACAACCTAGGCAGCATCAAAATGAAAATTCCTTCCTTTCAAGGAAAGAATGATCCTGATGTCTACTTGGAATGGGAGCAAAAGGTGGAGATGATCTTCGAATGCCATAACTATTCGGAGGAGAAAAGGTAAAACTTACTGCCGTTGAGTTTTGTGATTACGCTAGTGTTTGGTGGCATCAATTGTGTAGGAAAGGAGACGAAATGGAGAAAGACCCGTAGGGTCATGGATGGAGATGAAACGCATCATGAGGAAGAGGTTCATTCCTAACTATTACTATAGAGATTTGCATCAACGATTGCAAACTCTAAGGCAAGGAACCATGAGTATGGAGGAGTACCACAAAGAAATGGAAATGGCTATGATTAAAGCAAATATGGAGGAGGATAGAGAGGCCACCATGGCAAGATTCTTGAATGGTCTAAACAAGAATATTGCTGATCTTGTGGAGTTGCAACATTATGTGGAGCTTGAGGACATGGTGAATGTAGCCATGAAAATTGAAAGGCAACTCAAGCGAAAAGGTGCAAGTAAGTTTGATTCTAAATTTAATTCGAGTTCTAGTTCTTCTAATTGGAAATCGAATTGGAGTAAAAAGGATGATAAATTTGCTAAGCCTAAAGTGGATGAGAATAAGAATAAAAATGAAATAGGCAGCAAAAACAAAGTTGAGAATCAAGCTAATCAATCTAGAAGCTTGAAGTGTTTTAAGTGTCTTGGACATGGTCATTATGCACGTGATTGACCTAATAAGAGGACCATGATTGTTAGAGATGGAATTGTTGAATCTGAAAGTGAAAATGAAAATGATGATGAGAATGATGACATGCCAACTTTAGAGGATGTTAGTGATGTTGAGTATGCTAAAGGGGATGTGTTAGTAGTACAACGCACACTTAGTTTGCAATGTAAACACGATGAACATGGAGAGCAGCGTGAGAATTTGTTTCATACTCATTGTTTAATTGCTAATAAGTTGTGTAACATGATTGTTGATAGTGGAAGTTGTACTAATGTTGCTAGTACTTTGCTTGTGGAGAAATTGAAATTACCAACTACCAAACACCCAAGGCCTTACAAGTTGCAATGGTTGAATGATAGTGGTGTTGTGAAGGTAAATAAGCAAGTGCTAATTTCTTTTTCCATTGGGAGATATAAGGATGAGGTGCTTTGTGATGTGGTTCCCATGTATGCCAGACATGTTTTATTGGGAAGACCTTGGCAATATGATAGGCGTGTGATTTATGATGGGTTCAAGAATCGATATTCCTTGATTATTGATGGAAAAAATTTCAATCTTGGACCATTACCTCCCAAGGCCATTTTTGATGATCAAGTGAGAATTAAACAACAATATGAAGAGCTTGAATCTTCATATGGGGAATATCAGGGGAGGGAGCAAGAAATAGTGAAAAAAGAAAAAGGTGAGGTAAGTGGTAAAAGTGAGTGTAATGGGAAACACAAGGTGAGAGAAAATAAGGGAGATGAGAGTGAAAGAAAGATGAATGTGTATGCAAAGCCAAGTGATGTGAGGAGAACACTAACCTTGAGGCAGCCCTTACTTGTACTCATGTACAAGGAAGTTTTGATGATTTCTAATGATCTTAATAAGGATTTGCCTTGGGTTGTTCTTGAGCTTTTACAGGAATATGAAGAGCTATTTCCCGAAGATGTGCCTAAAGGATTACCACCAATTCGAGGAATTGAACATCAAATTGATTTCATTCCGGGTGCAAGCATACCTAATAGGCCAGCATATAGATGCAACCCTGAGGAGACAAAAGAAATCCAAAGGCAAGTGAGTGAGCTTATGGATAAAGTGCGTAAGAGAAAGCATGAGTCCTTGTGCGGTTCCTGTAATTTTAGTGCCTAAGAAAGATGGTTCATGGAGGATGTGTGTTGATTGTCGTCGTCAACAAAATAATTCAGTAAAGTATCGCCATCCTATACCTAGGCTAGATGACATGTTGGATGAATTGCACGGTGCTTGTGTGTTTTCTAAAGTGGATTTAAAATCTGGATATCATCAAATAAGAATGCGTGAGGGTGATGAATGGAAAACCGCTTTCAAAACAAAACATGGATTATATGAGTGGTTAGTCATGCCGTTTGGTTTAACTAATGCTCCAAGTACTTTTATGCGATTGATGAATCATGTTTTGCGCGCTTTCATTGGAAAGTTTGTAGTGGTTTATTTTGATGATATTCTTGTGTATAGCAAATCTTTAGATGAGCATGTAATACACTTAAAGCTCGGTTTTTGATGTGTTAAGGCAAGAGACATTATATGCTAATCTTAAGAAATGCACTTTTGCACTAATGAAATTACTTTTCTTAGATATATTGTTAATGACAAGGGAATTCATGTTGATCAAGAAAAAGTAAAAGTAATTAGAGAGTGGACAAAACCTACTAGTGTGCATGATGTTAGGAGTTTTCATGGTCTTGCTAGCTTTTATAGGAGATTCATTAAGGATTTCTCTACAATTCGCACCTTTAACTGAATGCATTAAAAAGAATGTGGGTTTCAAGTGGGGAAAAGAACAAGATGATGCTTTTAACTTGCTAAAAGAAAAACTTAGTTCAAAGCACCTTTACTTGCTTTGCCTGACTTTGCTAAAACCTTTGAGGTTGAGTGTGATGCAAGTGGAATAGGTATTGGTGGAATCTTGATGCAAGAAGGAAGACCAATTGCATTCTTTAGTGAGAAGCTAAGTGGAGCAAGTCTAAACTACCCAACTTATGACAAAGAGTTTTATGCTTTGGTAAGAGTTTTAGAGACATGGCGTACTATCTTTGGTATAAGGAATTCAATATACACACCGACCATGAGTCTTTGGAAATATCTCGAAAGGACAAGGGAAGCTAAGCCGTAGGCATGCTAAATGGGTGGAATTTATTGAATCCTTTCCATACATCATCAAGTACAAACAAGGTAAATAGAATGTTGTTGCCGATGCTCTATCTAGAAGGTATGCTCTAATTTCTACACTTGATGCAAAATTATTGGGTTTTGAGTTCATTAAGGAATTATATAATTCAGACCATGATTTTGCTAATGTATATGGGGCATGTGAGAGAGGGGGGTTTGACAAGTTCTATAGACATGATGGTTTTCTTTTTAAAGAAAATAAGTTATGCGTGCCTCAATCTTCTTTAAGAGAGTTGCTTGTGAGGGAGGCACATGGTGGGGGTTTGATGGGGCACTTTGGTGTGAGAAAGACTTTAGATGTTTTAGAAAATCATTTCTTTTGGCCACAAATGAAAAGAGATGTTCAAAAAATATGTGAGAGATGCATCACTTGTAAACAAGCTAAATCTAAAGTGATGCCTCAAGGGTTGTATACTCCACTTCCCATACCTAATGAACCTTGGGTAGACATTTCTATGGACTTTGTTCTAGGATTACCTAGGTCAAGGGGAGGGAAAGATTCTATTTTGTTGTTGTTGTGGGTTTAGCAAAATGGCACATTTCATTCCATGCCACAAGACGGATGATGTAACTCATATTGCGGGGTTATTCTTCAAAGAAATTGTAAGATTGCATGGGGTTCCAAGGACAATTGTCGTTGATAGAGATGTCAAGTTCCTTAGCCACTTTTGGAAGACACTTTGGAGCAAGATGGGAACAAAGCTTCTATTCTCAACAACTTGTCATCCACAAACGGATGGACAAACGGAGGTGGTTAATAGGACTCTCTCACAACTATTGAGGGCAATAATTCAAAGAAATTTGAAGAATTGGGAAGAATGTTTGCCACATGTTGAGTTTGCATACAATAGGAGTATTCATGGTACAACAAATTGTTCACCTTTTGAGATTGTATATGGGTTCAATCCATTAACTCCAATGGATTTATTGCCATTACCCATTGATAAGGCTAATTTTGAAGGCAAGCAAAAGCTGAATTTGTTAAAAGCTTACATGAGAATGTGCGTACTCAAATAGAGAAAAGAAATCAACAATATCAAAAGCAACACAACAAGGGGAGAAAGAAAGTTGTATTTGAACCGGATGACTGGGTTTGGGTACATTTGAGAAAGGAAAGATTTCCAAGCCAAAGGAAGTCTAAATTAATGCCAAGAGGGGATGGGCCATTCCAAGTTCTTGAAAGAATTAATGACAATGCCTATAAGATAGATTTGCCAAGTGAGTATGGCAATGTGAGTGCTTCTTTTAATGTTGTTGATCTTTCTTTATTTGATGTAGGTGATGAAGTTGACAATGAGGCTGATTCGAGGACGAATCCTTACGAGGAGAGAGGGAATGATGCAATAAAGACAAGAATTACAAATGATCCTTTAAGCTTTCAAGGAGGTCCAATGACAAGATCCAAGTCCAAAAGGATGCAAGAAGCTTTGTTGGGCTTAATTAAAGACATTTGGAGTGTTCAAACACAACAAGGCTCAGTCCAAGATTTAGGATTGCAAAAAGGATCCAAAATCATCAATTTAGTGCAATAAGTTTGGGCTGAACTCATAGGTCCAATAAGATTCATTTGAAGCCTTTTTTATTTTCATTTTATTAGGTTTTTCTTAAGTTATGGTGTGATTAGTTGTCTTTTAGAGTTACAAAATAGATGCACATAATTAGTCATAATTTGGAGTTACAAAATGGATGCACATAATTAGTTGTCATTTGGGAGTTACAAAATGAGTGACATCAATGTAAAAACAACCACTTTTAATAAGTTTTAAGGGGAATTAAAGGGAAAAACGTGGGGAAGCTCAAAAGACATCCATTTAGGTTTCTTTGTCTTGTTTTGGCTATAAATATCAAAGCCAAATCCATTTGTAAAGATAGAATTTTGAATGATAATCTTTGTTCGCTCTTTGTGAGTGTTTTTGCTTAAGTTCTTGCATGAACTTTGAACTTATCAAACTATTTTTAGTTTGTGGCGTTCTCTAACCAAAATCTTGTGTTTGATTCTTAACTTATCAAATCATACTTGGTTTGTGGCGTTTGGAGTTGAATTCAAGTGCTAGTTTCATTGTTGGAACTAGTTTTTCCTAACTTCACTTGATGAGATCCTTGGGTTTTGGAATCATCTTGATTGGAGGGTGTTTTCTTGCATTCCATATGTATCATAACTCATTAGTTATTGGGGTGTGTGGTTGCTAAGATGATGATTTCCTATCATAGCCCCTCCCGACCTTCATCCTCATCAGCTCATTGCCCATCTAGTGTGTAGATTGATGAGCTGACTGCGAGACTTGATTGGATCATCAACATGCAGTAACAGCACATAGACAGGTTTGAGAGGTTCGAGTAGGAGGTTAGTGCAGCTCTAACACTTTGATGCTACGTAGAGGCAGATTCTGGATTTGCTGTAGAGGCAGTTGGCCCAGGGGGTCAAGATAGGGGCAGCCTAGGATGGATGATTTTGACTTCCCTGACTTTGGCAAGTATTTTCCATTTTTAGCAGCCGATGATGCACCTTCTCCAGTACAACCACCACCACCACCAACTCAGCAGGATGAGTAGGGTAGTATTTCTTTATATTGATCTCATTTCCTTTTTGCACTTATTATGTTGCTTCCCAACTCCTTTATACACTACGGGCAGTGTGTCCTTCAAGTGTGGGGTGGGTAAGCTGTTGTTTTGGCTTTTTTTTAATGTTTTCCAATTGTTGTTTATTGTATTATTGATAATGTATATATTTAGGATACTTAGGATGTTTATTAGCTTTTTTTTTTATCTTCGAAAGATTGATAGTTATGATTATGAGCATGTGATTTTTCCTCATTGTTTGTTCCTTTTGGAATATTATTGAGCAATTTTTAGTTTATCATAATGGCTGGATTAAACCACTACTGTTCAGTCAAGGTCGTTGTAGCAGCAATCATAGGCATCGATCCAAAGCTTGGACGAATGCAAACAAGGAAATTTAGTTTATCGAGTATTGATATCATTCACCGAATGATCACCGATGAATCTTTTGGAGGAAAGAGGAAACTGCGAGAATCGAGGCACTCCTAAATATTTTAATTTAGTATGTGCACCATTGGGATTTCCATCATTCCTTGTTCGTCTAGGGACAAGTACTACTGATGGCACAAGTATTGGTATAAGGAATCATGGAAACACAATTGACGAGCCTAACCGCTGGCATTGGGGCTTAGCATGATGATCAAGCAGGATGAGACGAAAATCCATGCGCATATGGGAGAAATGGTATTGGTTTCGATTAATCCAAGCATAATGCAAACAGAAATGTGTGTGTTTTCATGTTTGGGACGCGTATAATGGAGTAATTTGGTAGGAGTATTATTAGGTAGCCGCACGTGAATTTCTCCTTATTTCTTCATTATGCTAGCTCATAAAATTTGGGACTGCGAGAGTTATTAAGTAGTCAACTCCTCTCTAGTTCTTAATTTAACTTCAGTTTATTCATCTTTCTTTATTTATTTTTTTCACATTTAGGTTCTAGTTTCTTCTTTATAAAATTTGGGCTTTCGCATTATTAAAACTGCATGCAACTGAATACTTGAGGCTACTAAGCATATTATTTTAGTTTTCTACCTTATAGGAAATCAAGTTATGAGTTCTTTCAAGAACCTTACAGACTTATCAACACTCGTGCTAGCGAACATAGACTTATCGCTTATGTACTTCCTTTCTTTTGTGTTCTTTGTCTACCCTTTTATTTATAGTAGTTCTATTTGATTCTTATGAGTAGTCGTATAGAAGAGAACAAAGAACTTTTGATTTCTTTCCTTATCGAGTCCGTAATCCTACCTATGTTCTCATCTTATTCGTTTCTTTTGTTCCTCTTTGTCTAGTATGATGCTTTAGTTTTATTTAGGGAGCATAAACATAACTCCTGAGTGGAAGCACGTGGAAGCGACAATCTTAGGCACCAATCCAATGCATGGACGAATGCGAAGAAAGAATATTAGTTGATTGAGTATTGATGTTATTCTCTGTATGATTCCAAATGAATCTTTTGGAAGAACGAGGGAATGACGAGAATCGAGGTACACCCAAATATTCTAATTTAGGATTTGCTCCATTGGGATCTCCTAATGGAGGAATGAGGGAATGATAAGTTGGACTGTTGGCTTAGCTTGATGATGAAGCAGCACGAGATGTAAATTCATGCTCGTAAGGGAGAAATCATGTTATATTTTATTAATTCAAGCATAATAAAAGCGACAATGCGAGCGTTTTGATGTTTGGGATGCATACTGTGAAGTATTTTAGGTCAGAGTGTTATTATGTAGGCCCGCATGAATTTTCCCATATTTTTTTAAGTTGGCTCTTAAAATTTTAGACTACGAGAGTTGTTGACCAGTCAACTCCTCTCTAGTTCTTGATATGACTTTATTTTATTCATCATTTTGTATTTATTTATTCACATTTAGCTTCTAGTTTCTTCTTCTTATGGAATGAGGGCTTCGCACTATAAAAACTGCAAGCAACTAAATATTTGAGGCTAGTGAGCATATTATTTTAGTTTTCTACGTTAAGGGAAATCAAGTTATGGATTCTTTCAAGAACTTTGCAGACTTATCAAGGCTCGCGCTAGCGAATCACGTGCTTCCTTTCTTTTGCATTCTCTATCTACCCTAGTGTTTATAACAATTCTATTTGACCCTTCCACTTAGTCGTTTGGAAGAGAACAAAGAACTTACGATTTCTATCCTTATCAGATATGAAATTCTACCTACATTCTCTATTTATTCGTTTCTTTGTGCCCATTCATCTAGTGCGATGTTTCAGTTTTATTTAGGGAACATAAACACGACTGCTGAGTCAAAGTGCGTGGAATGGCAATCATAGGCATCGATCCAATGCTTGGATGAATGCAAAGAAGGAGAGTTAGTTGATCAAGTATTGATATCATTCACCGAATGATCCTCGATGAATATTTTAGAGGAAAGAGTGAACTACGAGAATTGAGGCACTCCTAAATATCTTGATTCAGGATGTGCACCATTAGAATCTTCATCATTCCTTATTCCTCTAGGCACAAGTACTACTGATGGCACAAGGATTGGCATAAGGAATCATAGAAACACAATTGACAAGCTTGACCGGTGGCATTGGGGCTTAGCTTGATGAACAAGCAAGACGAGATGAAATCCATGCGCGTAAGGGATAAATCATATTGTTTTCGATTAATCCAAACATAATATAAGCAGGAATGGGAGCGTTTTCATATTTGGGATGCATATGATAAAGTAAGCCTAAATGGCATTACAAGCCACTCATAAAGACCATACTTAGTCTTAAATGTTGTTTTTCACTCATCCCCAACTTTCATGCGAATTTTATAATATCCTAAACATAAATTAATCTTAGTAAAGTAACATGCACCATGCAACTCATCAAGCATATCATCTAACCTAGGGATAGGATGACAATACTTTACTATTATTTTATTAATTGCACGGTAGTCTACACACATTCTCCAAGTTGCATTCTTCTTTGGAACCAAAATAATCAGAGTAGCACCAGGACTTAAGCTGTCTCGCACATACCCTTTAGACATTGATTCATCCACTTGCCTTTGAAGCTCCTTTGTCTCCTCTAGGTTACTTCTATAGGCTAGTCTATTTGGTACGATAGCCCCTGGAGTGAAGTGTATTTGATGCTCAATCCCTCTTTGAGGTGGTAAACCACTTGGTGTCTCCTCGGGAAAGACATCAGCAAATTCCTGCAAAAGGTTAACAGATGCACTCTACAGGGAAAGACCAAGTTCAGTAGTGTTCAAGTAAAGATCTTCATAAGTAACTATAAACAACAACTTACTTGAGTGAAATGCATGTCTTACCTCACTTTCCCTAGCCAAAAAGCTCCCTTTTTTCTTCTTTTTCTCTCTAGGCGAACCTCACTCTCTTTTGTATCTTTAACACTCCTTGATTTTTCTCCCTCAATTTTGCTACATTAGTCATTATACACTTCTTTTGGAGAAAGAGGTGTAAGTGTTCTCCCATCTTTTACAAAAGAGTACCTATTGAGGAACCCATCATGGACAACCCTTCTATCAAATTGCTATAGCCTACCAAGCAAGATATGGCCAGCATGCATTGGCATTACATCATATAGCACTTCATTTGCATACCTCCCAATATTGAAAGTCATAGTAACTTGCTTATTCACTTTTATCTCACCATAGTTGTTTAACTATAATAACTTATAAGGTTCTGGATGTCGAATGAGATGTAATCCCAATTTCTCTACCATCAAAGTGCTAGCAATGTTTGTACAACTATCACTATCAATAATGACCTTGCATGTCTTACCTTGCACATGGCATCTAGTGTGGAATATTTTATCCCTTTGCTGCTCCATATTATTCTTATGTGAATCTAGAACTCACAAGCAAAGATTTAAGAAAAATTGTTCAAGAGTCAAGAAAGTATTTTTAGTCAAGAATCTTGAAGTCCAAACCAAACAGCAATAAGAAGAAGAGTTTAGTGTTCAAGAATGTTAGAAAACTAAAAAATATTCAAAGAACATGAAAAAGGAACAATGTAAGATGTAAAAATTTAAGGAAATTCGTTCAAGATTGACAGTTACCTCTTTGATCAACAAGAATGCCAAATCTGCCCAATCTTGAAGAGAAAACAAAAACAAAAATTTGCATAGGAAAAGCACGAAAACAATGAAGGAGAATCACCCTAAAAATGTGTGTATAAGTATAAAAAACAATAGGAAAGAGTATTAGGTAGTTCTCTATAAGCCAACCACCTATTCCCTTATAAATAGGGATTCCTTTCAAGATATAGTGTATCTAGCTTAAGAATCCTTTAAGGATTAGGAAACCTATAAATTCCAACAATTTTATGACTCATAACAATCTAATATCATCATGAAACACAGAATTAGCAATAGAGTTTCATTAAAACACTAATTGAATTCAAGATGATGTGAACCTTGGCAACTTATGACAAGACCCAACACGCGAAACTGGAATAAGATTCACAAGAAAGCTAAATCTGAACTTTGATAATCTTGATCCAAAGATAACTTGTATCTTCAACCTTGGTATAAGAAATATTATTGATGCCACACTCAAGAAAGGTAGAAGGTGAGTGATAGTCGATGTTGAATGCCACAAGAACAAGTTCTTGATAAGTTTGAAGTTCTTTCGAAGAACCAAGCAAGAATAATTCTCACAGATATGTTTAACTCAAAATATTCATTAACCTTGAATAATGTGGCTACACTTAGTTTATATAGAAAAAATAATAAACATAATTCCTAAATAGCATAAAGGAAATAAACTAATTAGGAATTAACTAAATTAGATGCTAAATAAAAGTTTCTTATATGACAAAATAAGCACACTAGTTGAATAGGCAATCTTTACTAAAGAATACTTGACTAATCAACTAAAGATATTTTCCTAAATAAGGAGATATGCGTCTGCCCATTTAGCTTCCTCTTTAGAAAAGTGGCACCTATTAGGTTTAGCACACACATAAGAGTCGTCTAGCTTGGTTTTCTCTTTAAGCTTCTTTTCCTTTGTTTCGTCATGAAGGAAATTTGTCCCCCCCTTTTCCTTGTGATTATTTTGGCCTAAACTAGCTTTTCTCAAGGCTCAACATGTTGAATTAGATTATTGAATAAGCCCATTTAAGGCCTCCTTCATTCTCTTAAGCCTAGCTCTTATAATTGGACCTCTTTTGATGAATAATGGATCCTTTGAACTTGTAATTGGACTTGGAGTAGAATTCGACCCTTGACTTGGATCATGATTTGGCTTTAGCTCTTGATTCGCATTACAAGATAAAGTCAATAACCTTATCAAAAATCAAGATTCTTCAAGAACCATACTTAGAGATCAGATTCTTTCAAGATTTGATTTCTTTTTCTTTCTTTTTGTCTTTCTTTTTCTTTCTTTTCTTTTTTAACAATCAAGATTGTTATCAAAAAATAAATCAAATCACTTGGAAACTTAAAGAACACAATGAAATAACATTAAAGAAGGATAAGTAACCTTATTCAAGAGCCAAAAGCTCTGATATCAAATGTTAAAGAACCTCTGAGAATAGAACCCACGAACTCTAATCCTTATGATCCTGTGAATCACTAACTTGAAAACTCAAAGAAAAAATTGAAATCAAACCCTAGGATCATCTAATCAGATTGTAAGATGATCAAGAATTAGAACCTAAGAAAAACTAAGTCCCTTAAACCCCAATCCCAAGACGCCATAGTGATAGATCAACTTCTTGATAAGTAACTTTTGCATTCAAACAAAAACATAAGATACAAGCCCATTCCTTATAGATTTCATTTGGGCCGAATTCTATTGGACTTCCATTGTTAGCCCACTATTACATATAGCCATTTAGGACTCTTGAAGCTTCTTGGCCCTTGATTTTGTTATTGGAGCTTATGGCACACTTAACGGATCCTCCATTGATTCTTTCTTGTTGCCCTCGTCATCAAGCCCATCCAAATCAACATCTTTAAGCCTTGGCGATCTATATTAGGTTGAATAATTGTGATGAGATTAGAGTTGCTAAGCAAGTGATGCTGGCTAAACATGACTAGCAATCTACAGGCAAGTGCAACTATAGAATGTAATCTAGCTATGGCAAGTATGAATGTCGTATCCTACGGGAACTGAGAAGCTACTGCTACTACACTATTCCTGTTATCTAACCGATCAAAAGGTGGTGAAAATCATTAACTAAAAATGATTGAGAATGCAAATGAAAACTAAATTTTAATAAAGAGAATGAAAGTTTGGAAAAGACAATGAGATGAGTTAACCCAATTGGGGATCCTTTTAGCTTGCCGGCTTAAAAACAATAAATTATGAATTGATTGATTAAGAATTGTGATTTGTGGATAATTCCTTAAATGAATTGGCCTCTCTCTCGAGTTAACCAATTCCTAATACTAAAGATCTAAAGTTGGAATCTTTTCCTAACAATTGGTTTTAGAATAGCATTAATCTCTAAATTACCTCTAATAAGAGTATCTAGTTCTAATTCCAGTAAGTTATTACACTTATCTCTAAGATGCAAATCACTTAATCACACAAGTAGTTGTCCAAACTCAATTGAATTTCTCAATTACAAATGAGTTCTTAAATTGATTCAATAATGAAGAAGAAACAATAGATTGTATTATATTTGAATGAAAACTACAATCTTAAATCAACAATCCGATCACTTAAGCACAAAACAAGCCTACTATGGCTAAAGATCAACCCTAAATGGGTTTAATAAGATTAGTTACACATGTTCATGACTAAACTAATACAAGAATCAAATACAAAGTAAATAACAATCAAAAAGAACATGAACACCCTTTTCTTAAATGATGGAAATGCTATCCCCTCTTGAATAACAATCAAAAAGAACATGAGGGCTTTCGCAATATAAAAACTGCACGCAACCAAATACTTGAGGCTAGTGAGCATATTATTTCAGTTTTCTATCTTTTGGGAAATCAAGTTATGGGTTCTTTCAAGAACCCTATAGACTTATCAACACTCGTGCTAATGAACATAGACTCATCGCTCACGTACTTTCTTTCTTTTGTGTTCTTTGTCTACCCTTGTGTTTGTAATAGTTCTATTTGATTCTTATGCTTAATCGTATGGAAGAGAACAAAGAATTTTTTATTTCTTTCCTTATCGAATCTAAAATCCTACCTATGTTCTCATTTTATTCGTTACTTTTGTTTCTCTTTGTCTAGTATGATGCTTTAGTCTTATTTAGGGAGCATAAACATGAATATTGAGTGAAAACATGTGGAAGCAGAAATCTTAGGCACCAATCCAATGCATGGATGAATGCGAAGAAAGAATATTAATTGATTGATTATTGATGTCATTGTCTGTATGATCTCGAATGAATCTGTTAGAGGAATGAGGGAATGATGAGAATCGAGGTACACCCAAATATTCTGATCCAGGATTTGCTCCATTGAGATTTCCATCATTCCTTATTCCTCTAGGCACAAGTACTACTGATGGCATGAGGATTGGCATAAGAAATCATGGAAACACAATTGACAAGCTTGACTGGTGGCTTAGCTTAATGATGAAGCAGGACGAGATGTAAATTCACGCTCGGAAGGAAGAAATCATATTGTTTTTTATTAATCCAACAAAATCGAAGCAAGAATGCGAGCGTCTCGATGTTTGGGATGCATATAGTCGAAGTGTTATTATGTAGGCCCACGTGAATTTTCCCTTATTTTTGTTAAGGTGGCTCTTAAAATTTAGGACACGAGAGTTGTTGACCAGTCAACTCCTCTCCAGTTCTTAATTTGACTAGTTTCTTCTTCTTATGGAATGAGGCTTTCGTACTATAAAAACCACACGCAAATAAATACTTGAGACTAGTGAGCATATTATTTCAGTTTTCTACCTTATACGAAATCAAGTTATGGGTTCTTTCAAGAACCTTATGGACTTATCAACACTCATGGTAGCGAACATAGACTCATCGCTCACGTACTTCCTTTTTTTTTTTGTTTACCTTTGTGTTTATAACAGTTCTCTTTGATCCTTACGCTTAGCCGCATAGAAGAGAACTAAGAACTTTTGATTTCTTTCCTTATCCGATATGAAATCCAATATATGTAATCATTTTGTTTTTCTCTTTTGTGCCTTTCTTTTTAATCTTTGTATAGTATGATGATCTGGTTTTATTTGGGGAGCATAAACATGAGTGTTAAGTGAAAGCGCGTGGAAGTAGGAATTATAGGCACCGATCCAATGCTTGGACAAAAGCGAATAATGAAAATTAGTTGATCAAGTATTGATATCATTCTTCGAATGATATCAAACGAATATTTTGGAGGAAAGAAGGGAAGAGGAGAATCTAGGCATGACCAAATTTTTCGATTCAGGATTTACACCATTGGGGTCTCCATCATTCCTTGTTCCTCTAGGCATGATAACTCCTTCTGATACAAGGATTGACGTAAGGAATCATGGGAATGCATTTGACAAGTTGACCGGTGGCATTGGGGCTCATCTTGATCATCAAGCAAGATGAGATGTAAATCTGCGCACGTAAGGGAGAAATCATGTTGCTTTCGATTAATCCAAGCTTGAATGTCACACCTCGTCTCACGTAGCCCGAGATGGACATTTAAAACCAAATACTTGCTAAAATATTTTTAGTTTAGTTGAATTATAACATACTTAAATACATATACGTAATATTGTATTTTGATGTTTAGGAGGCATATAATGAAGTACATTAGGCCAGAGTGTTATTAGGTACGCCCACGTGAATTTCCCTAAGTTTTCACTAAGGAACCATGGGAGCCCAATTAATAAGCTTGATCGGTGGCATTGGATCGTGATTTGGTGATCAAGCAGCCCGAGACACAAATCCACCCGTGTAAGGGAGAAATCATGTTACTTTCAATTAATCGAAGCGGGGTTGTATGAGTTTTGATGTTTGGGATGCATATAATAAAGTATTTTTTACCGAAGTGTTATTAGGTAGGCCCATGAGAATTTCCCTCATTTCGTTAAGCTACCTTATAAAATTTGGGACTACGAGGGTTCTCTAGTCCTTGATTTGGCTCTAGACTTATTGTTCACATCCTTCCTTTCTTTTATGTTCTTTGTGAGGTGATTCTTGTAAGGAATTATAGGAAACGCGTTACAGAATTGTTGCCAAGAACGTCTAAAGTCAGATTCACGAACAATGACCTCGACCCAACACTTTACTAGAAGTGTGAACCTTAGTATAGAAAAGGTTTTAGATGCCACACTCAAGATTAGAAAGAAGGTGAGTGATAAGTCTCAACAAACACCATAAGAACAAGTCTTGATAAGTTCACAAGTTCTTAGAAGAACTAAAAATGGAATTCTCTCAATGGAATCAATAATGAAAATGTTCATTCATTCATTCATTAACTTGTGCCATTTGACTACTTATGATTTAAATAGACAAAGACATTACCCTAATTTCCTATTTGCATAAAGGAATTAAACTAAATAGGAATTAACTAAAGCATATGCTAAATAGAAGTTTTTCTAAATAAATAAAATAAGGAACTATGCTTAATTAGGAAATAATAATAAACCTATTCTGAAAGGGAATAACAAAAGACTTCCAAAAATATAAACAAATTTAATGAGAGCCCAATGGTGCAAATATGTCCAAGTACAAAAGAAAGGAAGGAAGTGAGCGATAAGTCAAGGTTCGCTAACCTCAAATATTCAATCGCATGCGGTTTTCATAGTGTGAAAGCCCTCATTCCATAAGAAGAAGAAACTATAAGCTAATTATAAATAAAAATAAATAAATAAAAAAAGATGAATTAACTAAAATTGAACCAAGAACTAGAGGAGTTGACTGGTCAACAACTCTCGTAGTCCCATATTTTTTTAGCCAACTTAACAAAGGCAATAGGAAGTTCATGTGCATTTGCATCTTGTGCTACTTAATCATTAAGTCACGCCCCAATGCCACCAGTCAAGCTTGTTAATTGCGTTCCCGTGATTCCTAAATGAAAATAAGGGAAAATCCGAGTGGGCATATACCGAATAACACTCCGCCCTAAAATTACTTCATTATGTGTGTCACAAACATCAAAACAACACGTTCCTGCTTGGATTAATTGAAAGCAACATGATTTCTCCCTTACATGTGTGGATTCGGGTCTCGTCTTGCTTGATCATCAAGTCATGCCCCAATTCCACCGGTAAACTTGTCAATTGCATTCCCATGATTCCTTATGCCAGTCCTTGTATCATCAAGAGTCGTCATGCCAAGAGCAATAAGAAATGATGGAGATCCCAATGGTGTAAATCCTAAAATGGAATATTTGGGCGTGCGTTGATTCTCGTTATTCCCTCTTTCCCCCAAAAGATTCGTCCGTGATTATTTGGAGGATGATATTAATACTCGATCACCTAACTTTCTTTCTTTGCATTTGTACAAGCATTGGATCGGTGCCTATGATTGCCTCTTCCATGAGCATTCACTCAACACTCGTGTTTATGCTCCCTAAATAAAACCAAACCATCATTCTAGATAGAGATTAGACAGAGAAGCACAAAAGAAATGAACAAAATGAGAACATAGGTAGGATTTGGGATCTGATGACGAAATAAATCATAAGTTATTTGTTCTTTTCCATATGACGAAAGAAATGAACTAATTTAAACAAAATGGTACAAAAAGAACAGAAAAGAAAGGAAGGACGTGAGCGATAAGTCTATGTTTGCTAGAGCAAATCCTGATCAGTCTGTAAAGTTCTTGTACGAACCCAAAACTTAATTTTCCCTAAGGTAGAAAATGGAAATAATATGCCCACTAGCCTTAAGTATTCAGTTGCATGCAATTTCTATAGTGTGAAAGCTCTTATTCCATAAGAAAAACAAACTAGAAGCTATATATGAATTAATAAATAAGGAATGATGAATAAACTGAAGTCAAATCATGGACCAAAGAGGAGTTAACTGGTCAACAACTCTCGTAGTCCCAAATTTTATGAGCCAGCTTTATGAAACCAAGAGCAAATTCGCATGGGACTACCTAATAATACTTTGACCTAAATTACTTCATTATATGCATCCCAGACATAAAAATGCTTGCATTCCCACTTGTATTATGCTTGGATTAATTAAAAACAACTTTATTTCTCCTTAATGCACATGGATTTACATCTTATCTTGCTTGATCATCAAGTCACACCATAATCCACTAGCCAAGCTTGTCCATTACGTTCCCATGACAACTACTTGATCATCAAACTAAGCTCCAATGCCACTGGTCAAGCTTTTCAATTGCATTCCCATGATTCCTTACACAAGTCCTTCTGTCATCAAGAGTCCTCGTGCCTTGAGGAACAAGAAATGATGGAAATCCCAATGGTGCAAATCTTGAATTAGAATATTTAGGCGTGCCTCGATACTCGACATTCCCTATTTCCTCTAAAAGATTCGTCTACGATCATATGGAGAATGAGATCAATACTCGATCAATTAATTTTCTTTCTTCACATTTGTCCAAGCATTGGATCGGTGCCTACGAGTGCCGCTTCCACGTGCTTTCACTCAACACTCGTGTTTATGCTCTCTAAATAAAACCAAACCATCATATACTAAACAGAGATTAGAAAAAGAGACACAAAAGAAACAAACAAAAGGAGAACATAGGTAGGATTTCAATTTGATAAGGAAAGAAATCACAAGTTCTTTGTTCTCTTCCATATGGCTATGCATCAGGAACAAATTGAATTGATTTAAACACAAGAGTAGACAAAGAACACAAAAGAAAGGAAGGACGTGACGGATAAATCTATGTTCATTAGCACGAGTGTTCATAAGTCCATAAGGTTCTTGAAAGGACCCATAACTTAATTTTCTGCAAAGTAGCCTCAAGTATTCGATTACATGCAGTTTTTATAATGCGAAGGCGTCATTCTATACAAGAAGAAGAAAGTAGAACCTAAATATGAAAAAATAAATAAAGAAAGATGAATTATCTAAGGTCAAATCACGAACTGGAGAGGAGTTGACTAGTCAACAAGTCTCGTAGTCTGAAATTTTATGAGCCAACTTAACGAAAAAATAAGGAGAAATTCACGTGGGCATACCTAATAATACTCCTATACAAATTACTTCAATTTATGCATCTCAAACATGAAAGTACTCGCATTCTCGCTTGTATATGCTTGGATTAATTGAAATAATATGATTTCTCCCTTATGAGTGTGGATTTATGTCCCATCCTACTTGATCATCAAGCTAAGCCCCGATGCCACCAGTCATGTTTATTAATTGCGTTCCCATGATTCCTTACACCAATCCTTGTGCCATCAATAGTACTTGTGCATAAAGGAACAAGGAATGATGAAGATTCCAATGGTGCATTTCCTGAATCAAAATATTTAGAAGTGCCTCGATTCTCGTCAAAGAATGATATCAATACTCGATCAACTACTTCTCCTTTCTTGCACTCGTCCAAGCATTGGATCGGTGCGTATGATTACCGCTTTCATGCACTTTCACACAACACTCGTGTTTATGCTCCTTAAATAAAAATCAAACCATTATACTAGAAAAAGAGGCAAAAACACAAATAAAAAGAGAACATAGGTAGGGTTTCATATCCGATAAGGAAAGAAATCATAAGTTCTTGGTTCTTTTCCATACTACTAAGTGTAAGGATCAAATATAATTGTTATAAACACAAGGGTACTATTAAAGAACCTCCAAGAATATAACCCACAAACTCTAATCCTTGTGAACTCGTGAATCACTAACTTGAAATCAAACCCTAGAATTATCTAATCAAATTGTAAGATGATCAAGAATTAGAACTCAAGGCAAACTAAGTCCCTTAAATCCCAACCCCAAGTACACTACAACGATAGTGTCACGACCTGATCTGTGGGCCCGTGACCGGCACTAGGGAATTATCATCAACTTCTTGATAAGTAAGTTTTGCATTCAAACAAGAATACAAGATACAAGCAATTTTGGCTTGAAAGAAAGTAAACACTTTTATTAATCATAATTTGAAAAAGGCATACGAATTTGACATATTTTAAAGACATAAGCCCTAAGAAGAATAGTACTCTTACTAAACTAATATGATCTATTATAAGTTTCCTTATAAGCTTAGAAAACTCTAACATCTAACTAAATAGGATACTAAGAGCTAAGCAAAGCCTTCGTAAACTTGGATTTAAAGAACATTAAACAAAGCCCATTTAACTTTCATAAACTTGGACTTTAAAAAACATTAAACAAAGCTCATTCTTTATGAATTTCATTTGGGCCGAATTCTATTGGACTTCCATTGTTAGCCCACCCTTGCATATATCCATTTAAGGACTCTTGAATCTTCTTGGCCCTTGACCTTGTGGAAAACTTAATGGATCCTTCCTTGATTCTTTCTTGTTACCATTGTCATCAAGCCCATCCAGATCAACATCTTTAAGTCTTGGCCAATCCGTATCATTCCCTCCTTCTTTAGGATGATTTGCCCTCGAATCAAGCTCATCACCTACATGAAAAGGACTCAAATAAACAATATTAAATGTGTGACTCACATTATGCTTAAACTGTAAATCAATTTTGTAGGCATTATCGTTGATCCTCTCAAGTACTTGAAATGGTCCATCAACCCTTAGACTTAGCTTTGACTTTCATTGATTTGGGAACCTTTCCTTGCGAAAATGTACCCAATTAAACCAAGTTTGGAACACCATTGGTCTTCTTCCTTTGTTAACCCTTTCATCTACTCTAGTATTTTGCTTATCAATCCTCTTTTTAACTTGTTCATATAGTCTTTTAACCAAATCTGCCTTAGAAGAACCATCAATAGTAACAAGCTTGTTAAGAGGTAAGGGAATTAAATCAATAGGACTTAATAGGTTAAAACTATAAACAATTTCAAATGGAAAACAATGTGTAGTGCTATGAACAACCTTATTGTATGCAAACTCCACATATGGCAAATGATCCTCCCAAGATTTAAGATTCGTAGAAATTAAAGAACGAAGCAATTGAACCAAAATTCTATAAATAACTTCGGTTTGCCCATCTGTTTGTGGATGGTAAATAGTAGAAAATAATAATTTAGTGCCTAACTTACACACACCAAAAATGACTTAAGAATTTAACATACTTATCACTTATAATGATTCTTAGAACTCCATGCAATCGCACAACTTCCCTAAGAAACAATTCAGTAATATAAGTAGCATCATCAGTTTTATGGCATGGTGTAAAGTGAGCTGATGGGTTCTACTTGTGTTAGCTACAATCTAAGGCAGTGTACCTATCGATGCAGTCTAGCACTAATGGCGAGTATCAAGGTCGTATTCCTCGGAAAAGCGAAAGCCCAGAGTTACTCCTTTGTTCTTTGTTATATTAACCTAAAATGGATGATGAATAAATTCTAAACTAACTATGAACTACGAGCTAAGTCCTAAGAGAGATGCAGGAGTAATTGATAAGTGAAATAATCAAGACAAGAAGACAAACCCAAAGGGAATCTAAAGTAGTTGGAATATCTTCCTAACGATTGATTCTTAAATTAGCATTAAGCTTTAATCCGCCTCTATTAAGCTTTGTTAATTCTTAATCCGGCTAATTAATTATCCTTATCTCTAAGCGATTATTAACCAGTTCTTGTTATTCAAAATTCCAATTGCCAAATGGATTTCTCAATCTCATAAAGCAATCTAAACATCACAATTCACAACGTCTCATGAATAATGCATAATCTTATTCATACTAAAAACAACAAGAATACAAAACCAACTCGAACAATCCAACAATATAATATCAAGCCAACATAGTAAAGAAATCCCAATGGATTAAATCAATCTAGCTAATCATGTTCATGTTTAAAACAATCTAGGAAATCAATCACAATGAAAGAATAATGAAAATAAAATATGTACACCCTTTTCTCTCGAATTGGATGAACAGCTCCAAATCTGGATCTACACTTTGATTAATCTCCTAGACTGCCTCTTGAATTGCTTCCACTACTGTTTTGCACTCGGAACCTTGCGATTCCGGGATTCTTACTCCCCGCAACTCTCTCTTGCACTCAATACTGTGCAAAAATCAAACCAGCTGCCAGGGCTCTATGTCACTTCTTTCCCCTCTCCTTTTTCTCTAAGAAAAATGAATTTTTCTTATATATTTAACTCAGCACGGCCATGGTCAAGGTCAGGTTTGGTCAAAGACCACGAGTCCATGCCGTCAAACCGTGGATCTCACCAATTAGGGTTTCACCACGGCTGTGTTTCTCCCCGTGTTGGCTACCACGGGCCGTGTTGCTCCCCGTGTTATCCACCACGGGCCGTGCTGAAGGTCGTGGTGGCTACGGAAACCGTGCCCAAACTATTGTTTTGAAGACCAAGTTTCGATGGTTGGTCACGGCCAGAGTCCAGGCCGTGATGGTCAGCACGGCCTTGACTCAGGCCGTGCTCAATGTGTGCAACGCGGGCTCTTGTCCGATCTTGATGAATTCTCGTCCGTTTCCGAACGTATTGATCTATAATTGCTTAAACACCGATGATGGTCCTATAAATGTTCCTGAAATGCAAAAGAACATAAAACACGGGTGATCTGGGAATAAAAGCACAATAATTGCTAAGAACATACGCAATAATATGCAAGCAAATATGTGTAAAACTATGCTCATCATGAGCCATCTTACTAAATCGATGTACAACAATAAATATACTATCTCGGCCCTTCCTAGTCCTAGGAAACCCAAGAACAAAATCCATAGATAAATCTGTCTAAGGAACATAAAGAATAGGCAAAGAAGTATATAACCCGTGGGTGTCATTTAGACTTAGCCTTTAAACATACAATGCATCGGCCACACATTTTATTCACATCACGTTTTATGCAAGACCAAAAGAAATCTTCAATCAGTATATCATAAGTGTTATGCACCTTAAAATGACCTATTAAACCGCCCCCATGTGCCTCCTTAACAAGTATCTCACGCAAAGAACAATTAGGAAAGCATAGGCGATTCTTTTTGTAAAGATATCCATCAAACACAAAGAAATCATTAAAGGTAGCCCCATTAGCACAAGTATTAAACACATTACCAAAGTCACTATCATTCAAATACAAATCCTTAATAAACTCAAAACCCTACAACTTAGAATTAAGAGTATTAAATAAAGCATACCTTTGGGATAATGCATCAGCAACCACATTCTCCTTACCTTTCTTATACTTGATAACATATAGGAATGTCTCAATGAACTCCATCCACTTTGCATATCTTTGGTTCAACTGGCCCTGCCCCTTGAGATCTGTATGTATGACAAACTCTTTAGGCCAAAGGAGTGATGCCATATTTGCAAAGCACGAACCAAAACATAGAGTTCTTTATCATATGTTAGGTATCGAAGTGCTACCCCATTTAGCTTTTCATTAAAATAGCAAATTAGCCTTTATTCTTGCATCAAAATAGCCCCAACACTAATGCCACTAGCATCACATTCAATCTTAAAGGTTTTGTCAAAGTTAGTAAAAATCAGCAAAGGAGCATTACAAAAATCTATCTTTAAGCAAATTAAAAGCATTTTCTTATGCATCACCCTAATTAAGCCCAACATTCTTCTTGATAATCTCATTGAAAGCTGCAGCAATGCTACTAAAGTCCCTAATGAACCTTCTATAAAAACTAGCAGGACCATGAAAACTCCTAACTTGGCTATGTTGGTAGGTGTCAGCCATTTCTTAATTGCTTTCACCTTTTCCTCATCAACCTCTAGACCTTTAGAACTAACAACAAAACCTAGGAATATGACTCTATCCATACAAAAAATACACTTCTTTAGATTACCAAACAATTTTTCTTTCCTAAGAACATCTAAGACCTTGCTCACATGCATAACATGATCATCGAAAGACATAGAATAAATTAGAATATCATCAAAATATACAACTACAAATTTACAAAGAAATTCATGCAATACATGGTTCATCAACCTCATGAAAGTGCTAGGTGCAATAGTAAGCCCAAATGGCATTACAAGCCATTCATAAAGACCATACTTAGTCTTAAATGTTGTTTTTCACTAATCCCTGACTTTTATACGAATTTGATAATATCTTGAACGCAAATCAATCTTAGTAAAGTAACATACACCATGCAACTCATCAAGCATATCATCTAACCTAGGGATAGGATGATGATACTTTATCATTATTTTATTAATTCCGCGACAGTCCATACATACTCTCCAAGTTCCATCCTTCTTTAGAACCAATATGACCGGAATAGCACAAGGAGTTAAGCTCTCTCGCACATACCCTTTAGACATCAATTCATCCACTTGCCTTTGAATCTCCTTTGTCCCCTTTGGGTTACTTCTATATGCTAGTCTAATTGGTGTGGCAGCCCTTGGAGTGAAGTCTATTTGATGCTCAATCTGTTTTTGAGGTGGTAAACCACTTGCCATCTCCTTTGGAAATACATCAGCAAATCCCTGCAAAAGCAAATCCACTTAGTAAGGAAAGATCAAGTTCAATAGTGTTCAAGTAAACATCTTTATAAGTAATTATAAACAACAACTTACTTGAGTGAAATACATGTCTTACCTCACTTTACCTAGCCAAAAAGCTCCCATTTTTCTTATTTTTCTCTCTAGGCCGAACCTCACTCTGTTTTATATCTTTAACACTCCTTGATTTTTTTTCCCTCAAATTTGCTACTTTCAGCCTCACTCCTTTTCTCTCTCCAATTTACATTGGTCATTATACACTTCTTTTGGAGAAAGAGGTGCAAGTGTGACTTTTCTCCTATCTTTTATAAAAGAGTACCTAAAGGAACCCATCATGGACAACCCTTCTATCAAATTGACATGGCCTACCCAGTAAGATATGGCCAGCATGCATTGGCACTACATTACATTGCAGTTTATCTGAATACCTCCTAATAGTGAAAGTCCCAATAACTTACTTATTCACTTTTATCTCACCATAGTTGTTTAACCATAATAACTTATAAGGTTTTGGATGTGGAATGAGATTTAATCCTAATTTCTTTACCATCAAAGTGCTAGTAACGTTTGCACAACTACCACTATCAATAATGACATTGCATGTCTTACCTTGCACATGGCATCTAGTGTGGAATATGTTTTATCCCTTTGCTGCTCCATATTATCTTTCTCCTTCATTTGCGCATTAAGTGTTTGCCTAGCAACCAAAAGATCACCTCCCATAGGACTCTCAATATCATCATAACTATGATCCTCTAATTGTGGCATCTCATCTTCACTACTCTCTTCACTTACTGTTTCTATCTCACCATGCTCCCTAGCAACCATTGTCCTTTTATTAGGACATTGTGAAACAATGTGCCTACGCTACAAACACTTGAAGCATTTAATGTCCCTATTTTTTCCTTTTGTTAGCTTCGGCTGTGTTGGTCTCCTTGTTGCCTGAAACATTCTTACTCTTATTTCCATAAAAAATAGACTTATCATCTTCACTTTTGTTTCCTTTCCATTGATTAGCCTAATTAGGCCTATTACTTGAAGTGCCTTTCTGTTCAAACCTTGCTGCTCGCATTAGTTTTAGTTACTTTTCAACCTTAATTACAAGATGAACTAACTCTTCAAGTTCTATATAATGTTGCAATTCGACCTTATCCGCAATCTCCTTATTAAGCCCACCAATAAAATGTGCCATGGTACATCCAAATCAGTCCTTATCATGAGCATCTCCATTTTCTTATAATAATCCTCTACGTTTTTAGTACCTTGCTTCAAAGCTTAGAGTCTTTAATTTAACTTCCTATGGTAATGTCTAGGTACAAAATGTCTTTTCATGATGGTTTTGAGAGCATGCCAAGTATCAACAGACTCTTTCATGTTTCTTCTACTACTCACCACCAATTGATCCCAACACACTATTGCATACTCAGAAAATTGAGTAACCACTAACTTTACCTTCTTTTCCTCAAAAAAGTTATGAAAATCAAAGATAAAGTCTACTCGCTTTTCCCACTCTAAATATGCCTCCACATCTAATTTTTGCTAAAAAGTTAGGAATCTTAAGTTTGATGCTACACAAATTTCTATCCAAATCATCATTATACCGATAGTAACCACCAAACTCACCTCCACAATTCCCTTTATGCATTGCATTGTTTCGGCCTCCCCTAGCTCCTTTACCTATGCGACGGCCCACACCAACAATTGTGGCATTATCATCATCATCATCACAGCCTAGTTCTGAATCTTCCTTATTGCCTACTAAGTTGTGCCTATTGTTTCCTACACGAGCATTAACATTTATATACTGTAATATGGCTCTTTGGTTAGCTGCCATATCTAACCGCATCCTCTCCATAGTCTTATTGACATTCATTATACTCTGTTGCACTCTTTCATTTTCATACATTCATGCCGCGGGTATGCCATGATTAAGTTGAGGCACATTCCTCTTTATCCCACCTCCACTATAGGTATTTCACATTGCTGCAAGAAAAAGTTAGTATACAAGGAATTAAAAATATTAGGACCTCACCAATCGCACCCTTACGTGTTTACTCTCCAAAAATGGGGGTTTGCTCTCATGTTTACACACAATAATGTTAATAGCTAAAACTCACACCACTCGGCTTGGTCTCAAGTGTTCTTATGTAAATCAAGAACTCACACACAAAGATCAAACGATACAAGCAACATACAAAGAATCAAGCTTTAAGAGACTAGTTGAAACAAGTGGGTAAAAATCAAGAATTTCAAGCAAAATAGTAACAAAGTCAAGAAAAATAGGAGTCAATGATAATAGACAACTCAAAAAGAATCAATGAACATGTGAAAGAATTCATCTAGATGCAAAGATTTAAGGAAAATCGTTCAAAAATCAAGAAAGTATTTTTGGTCAAGAATCTTGAATTCGAAACCAAACAGCAATAAGAACAAGAATTTAGTGTTGAAGAATTTTAGAAAACTCAAAAGATTCAAAGAAAATGAAAAAGTAACAATCTAAGATGTAAAAATTCAAGGAAATTCGTTTAAGATTGAAAGTTTCCTCTTTGATCAACAAGAAAATTTGCCCAATCTTGAAGAGAAAACGAAAATAAAATTTGCAAAGGAAAAGCATGAAAATACTGAAGGAAAATCACCCTAACAACGTTTATATAAGTATCAAAAACAATAGAAAAGAGTATTAGGTAGTTCTCTATAAGTCAGCCACCTATTCCCTTGTAAATAGGGATTCTTTCCAAGATATAGTGTATCTATCTTAAGAATCCTTTAAGGATTAGAAAATCTATAAATTCCAACAATGTTATGACTCATAACAATCCTAATATCATCATGAAACACGAAATTGGCAATAGGGTTTCATTAAAACACCAACTGAATTCAAGACAAAGTCAATAACCTTATCAAAAATCTAAATTCTTCAAGAATTACACTTAGAGATCGAATTCTTTCAAGATTTGATTTTTTTACTTTCTTTCTGTCTTTCTTTTTCTTTCTTTTCCTTTTTTTCTATTTTAACTTTTTTTTCTTTTTTTTTATTCGAATCTCAGAATAAGCTAAAATAAGAACAATCAAGATTGTTATCAAGAAATGAATCAAATCACTTGGAAACTTAAAGAACACAATGAAATAACATTAAAGAAGGATAAGTAACCTGATTCAAGAACCAAAAGCTTTGATATCAAATGTTAAAGAACCTTCAAGAATAGAACCCATGAACTCTAGTCCTTATGAACTCATGAATCACTAACTTGAAAACCCAAAGAACAACTTGAAATCAAACCTTAGAATTGTCTAATCACATTGTAAGATGATCAAGAATTAGAACCTAAAGAAAACTAAGTTCCTTAAACCCCAATCATAAGTACGCCATAAGGATAGATGAACTCCTTGATAAGTAAGTTTTGCATTCAAATAAGAACATAATATACAAGCAATTTTATCTTGAAAGAAAGTAAAAACTTTAATTAATCATAATCTGAAAAAGGCATATGAATTGGACATGTTTTAAAGACATATCCAAAGTCCTAAGAAGAATAGAACTCTTACTTAACTAATTTGATCTAATATGAGTTTCCTTACAAGCTTAGGAAACTCTAACATCTAAGCAAATAGGATATTAAAAGCTAAACGAAGCCTTTGTAAACTTGGATTTGAAGAACATTAAATAAATCCCATTTGCCCTTCATAAACTTGGACTTCATGAATATTAAACAAAGCCCATTCTTTATGAATTTCATTTGGGTCAAATTCTATTAGACTTCCATTGTTAGCCCACTCTTGCATATAGCCATTTAAGCACTTTGAAGCTTCTTGGCCCTTGACCTTGTAATTAGACCTTGTGGAAAACTTAATGGATCCTTCCTTGATTCTTTCTTGTTGCCTTCATCATTAACCGCATCCAAATCAACATCTTTAAGCCTTGGCTGATCCACATCAGGTTGTTTCTTAAATTATTTAGTTTATTATTAATGTTATTGGGCTTAAGTTAAAATTATAATAACTAGCCCATGAGTATGATAAAGTTGGGCTTATAGTAAGATCCAATTAAGTATAGTTTATGGGCTAAAAGAATATTAAGTACTAATTATGCTCACTATTTTTGTTGTTTTTAGGTTTAAATTGAAGAATATAAAAGGAGAAAAGGAGCAAGGTTTGATTCATCCTTTTGAAGGCTTTCGATGAAGAAGAATATTATATTCATTATTCCAATCATTGTTTTTAGTATCTTGAGGTTCATTGTTTTGATTAAGCCCAATCTCACTTGGACTTTGAATCGAACTAGGGCCTACTGGGATTAGGATTTCTAATGGAAATAGAATTCATTTTGTCGCTTGAACTCCTAATGTCATCAAGGCTCCTTGCTGGATTAAGATTCCTAGTGGAATTAGGATTCCTTGAGCAAGTAGGATTTGCATCATTAGGATTTCTTGTTAGAGTAGGATTCCTTATGCTACATGGGTTCTCATCATCCTTCATTTCTTTTGTGTTAGAGTAGGATTCCTTGTGCCACATAGGATTTCTTGCATCATTAGGATTTCTTGATGTCACTTAGCCATATGGAATAGAATAAATAACTTATGATTTTTTTTCGTTATCGGATGCGAAATTCTACCTATGTTCTCATTTTATTCATTTCTTTTGTGTCTCTTTCTAATCTCTATCTAATATGATGATTTTATTTTATTTGGGGAGCATAAACATGAGTGTTGAGTGAAAGTGCATGGAAGTTGCAATCATAGGCACCGATCTAGTGCCTGGACAAACGCAAAGAATGAAAATTTGTTGATCAAGTATTGATATCATTTTTCAAACGATCGAGGTCGAATATTTTAGAGGAAAGGAAATGATGAGAATCAAGGCACAACCAAATATTCTGATTCAGGATTTGCACCATTGGGATCTCCATCATTCCTTATTCTTCTTAGCACAAGGACTCCTTATGACATAAGGATTGGCGTAAAGAATCATGGAAACACAATTGACAAGCTTGACTAGTGGCATTAGGGCTTACCTTCCCATATAAGACTAAATATGGCTTGTATGAATGGCTTGTTATGCCTTGATAAGAACCCATCTAGCACAACAAATCCTACTCCAACAAGGAACACTAATTATGCAAATCCTACTAGTTGAAATAATCCTATTCTGACAAGGAGTCCTATTCTAACTAGGAGTTTTACTCTAATAAGGAGTCCTAATGATATTAGGAATAAATGACATTAAGAATTCAAGTGACATTAGGAATCCTAATCCATCTAGGATTCAAGATCCACTTCACATCCATGGAGACCCAATTACAAGGTCCAATGCTAAGAAGATAAAAGAAGCTCTTAATGGGCTTATTCAAGATGTTTGGGGTAAGGACACATCGAGGCTTGAAGAGTTAGATTCAAACTCAAGGCTCATTAATCTAATTAAGTTTATTGCGCTTGAATAAATCTAATATGGGCTTAATGAGCATAAAGGAGCATAGAAGGGAGTTTGGGCCTAATTAGCTCCACCAAAGATGGTCCATGCATGTGACTTAAAGAAACTAGGGTTTCTTACTTCTAATGGGCGGCTACATAGTATTTTAGGAGTATTAGGACTTTGTTTTTAGTTATCTTTTTTAGTTAGGATGTTTATCTCTATCCTATCTGAGTTGCAATTCCTTAATAACTTAGAATTAGGGTTTTCTAAAGGCTATAAAAGCCTAGATGTTTATCTCTATCCTATTTAAGTTAAAATTCCTTAATAGCTTAGAATTAGGGTTTTCTAAAGGCTATAAAAGCCTAGTGCAAATTTTTAAATTAATTGATTAATTGATGATTAATATATTTTATGAGTTTATACTCTATTCGTAGTTCTTGTTTAGAGCTAATTCGACTTGTCAAGCAATTCATTGTTTGTTGCATTCAAATCCGACATATAAATATAGAATCCATACTGAATTGTGGCGCCTTCTACCTCTAATACCTTTGATTTAATAGTTTAATATACTTGAAGGGTCTAAGGTTTCCATTGATCTGGTTATAGATAGATCTTGGGCAATGAAATCAAACTTGCATACGGGTTTAATTCTTTGATATAGGTTAGGTTCATATCATGCCATATCAGAGCTTTGGCTTCTAAATTAGGCTATGTATCTTTAATTTTCACATATTCTTTTATTATTTTCTTTTGTCATTCTTCTTTATCCAAAATTTGTTCAAGTTAAAAAAACAAATCAGTTTCATTCTCGTGATCTTATTTAAATCTATTTTATGATTATTTGTGATTAATTCTTCTAATCACATATTTACTTGTTCCAAATTCTTTAATCAAGTGCATTCAGAAAAAAGAAAATAAAATGAAAAATAGCAAAAAATAATCAAATATAAAAGAAATTTCTACCTTGTGTTTTCTTCACTTATTAAGCTTAGTTAGTCTTTTCTTACCTTTTTTCTTGTGTCTTTCATTATGTATAGGCTTAATCTTGTTCATTAAGTCTAGTTTAGTTTTCTTAAAGTTTTACTCTTATGTGTGTTTTAAATTTGATTCGTTGGTTATTGAATAGTTATAACTTTGATTGTATGATAATGAATTGATTTAGTCTTTATAAGAATAATAGAGTTTTAGTGCTAAACACGTGAGTTGTGTGAGATGTTTTTTCAAGCAGAGTTTGTTAGAGGACGTCGAGATCTTTCTTATCAATCTTATGATAGTTTGGTTCATATCAACATGCATCAAATGTAGGATTTGGCTTATGTTGAATTAGAACTCCTTTCATTGCAGGATTAGGATTCCTAATTAAGTCAGGACTCCATATTTGATTAGAATTCTTTGAGCTAGTAGGATTTGCATCATCAAGACTCATTGTTGGAGTATGATTTGTTGTGCTAGTTTGGTTCGTATCAGTGATGGCACTCGAAGATGAAATCTACCTTTTCGTCCCACTCCAAGTACGATTCGGGGTCACTTTCGCCTTGGAAGCTTGGAATTTTCATTTTGATACTTCCTAGGTTGTTGTCAAGTCGTGCACGTCCATATCTCCCCAAATTAGACATTTGGTCCATCTTCTTGATCATCTCAGATCTCCCTTCTCCCATGAAATTGATTGTTGTGTGTACTATGCTCCCCTTAAGTTTGAGATTCAAACTTGTCAAATCTATCCTTAAAGTCACTTAGTCTCTTGGCGAACCTTATCTCCATCTTCTCCATTATTTATTGGATGCACTTTATATAGCGTTTCATATCTAGATGCCCTTCCTCACTCTGAGTGCCTTTTGCTTTATCTTGAGACATGTTGTATAACCTACTCAATAAGAAAGAAAACAAAAGATACCTCACCTAGTCACTCCCTTACGTGTTTCGCCCCTTTGATGCAATCGCTAGTGTTTTTCGCTCAATTTTAGGCTTTTAACCTTTTTTGAACTCACCACTCACCTTTTACCACTTAAATTCCTTTATCTAAGTTCTTATAGAACTAAGACAAGCAAACAAGGAATTGTAACAAATTACTTATCAAGTCAACACAAGAACTTCAAATTTAAACTTTTAAAATTCAAAGGCAACACATAAGTATCAAATAAAAGAAGATAATCAAATGAATAAGTCTTGCTTAAAAATAAAGAAAAGCAAGGTATAGGATGCCACAATTGTGAAGGAGGGTAACAAATGAGACTCAATAAGGAATCGCATTTTGTAGTTACAAGACTACTTCTAACTCACTTTTTGTACACCGAACAACTTTCTTCATCTTTTTTTTAACTAGGTGCAAACTGTAATTGCATGAACTTTATTCTCTTTTTGAATATAGGCGAAATTAACAAAAGAACTTGGTAACGTGGTATTTTGCTTGAATGCAAACCCTTTAGCAAGAAGAAATCAATTTTCGGCCTTTTGGTGTAATAAAGATAATTTCGGCCTTCTTTGATTTTTTTTTTGAATAAGCTAAAGTAATTGAATCAACAAGAGAACACACAAAGAATTGAAAATTGGATAAGTCAAACTGACTTGAAGTCGAAGCTCTGATACCAAATGATGTAGACTCTATCTATAGAGACATAGAACCCAAATCGAAATTAATTCTAATATTAGGATTGTCAAATTCAGATCTATGATGGTGGAACTAAAAGCCTTTGATTATAAAAAGATGTATGTCACCACAATTCCAAAGATTAAAGAGATTAAGTTTTGAAAATTGATAAGATAAGGAATTCACAAACAATGAAAGAAAACTTGAAAAGTTCACAAAAACAAAGTAAAGAAATGACTCACTTCATTGATAAGAAAATAATTCATACAAGATTGATTGGAATAGGTAGTCGAATGCAAGGTATTTATAAGCCTCCTATAACCATAGAATGACACTTGAAAAGGAATAAAATCACTTAGAAAATAATATATTACTTCTTAAACTAAATAAGAAATAAAACTAAATTCCTAAATAGTTAACAATCAAGTTTCCCCTATAATTAAGATAGGAAAAAGAGAAATAAATCATTTAGGGAATAAATTATTACTTCCTAAATAAAATAAAACAAATAAGAAATTTCCTAAATCAAAAGTAGAAGGTGCCACCCCCCTTATTGACTAGTCAGCAAGTTTAAGTTGAAACCCTAATTACTTAAGGAGGTCACACACATGGGCTTGCTCTTTAAGTCCTCCTTGGCCTAACTTGCTTCCTTATGTCTTATTCGCTTAATTTGAATAATTAAGGCCCAGTTAGAATTAATCAAGCCCTATGGTATTGGATCAAGGGAGAAATCATGTTGCTTTCGATTAATCCAAATAGGAATGAGCATTTTTTGATGTTTGGCAGGCATATAATGAAGTAAATTGGCTCAAAGTGTTATTAGGTATGTTGATGCAAATTTTCCCTTCTTTCTGTTAAGGAATTTGGAGCTATAAGAGTTGTTGAACAGTCAACTCCTCTATAGTTCTGGACTTGACTTTAGTTTATTTATCTTTCTTTATTTATTTACTCATATTTAGCTTCTAGTGTTTTCTTCTTATAGAATAAGGGCTTTCACACTATAAGAGTCACATGCAACTGAATACTTGAAGCTAGTGAGCATAATATTTCAATTTTTTACCTTGTGGGAAATCAAGTAATGGGTTCTTTCAAGAACTTTGCAAACTTAGCAACACTCACGCTTTCGAGCATGGACTTATCACTCACTTCATTCCATTCTTTTGATTGAGTATTGATGTCATTCTCTAAATGATTGAGTATTGATATCATTCTTCGATTGATCATCATGTCCTTCCATTCTTTTGATCGAGTATTGATGTCATTCTCTAAATGTCGAGTATTGATATCATTCTCCAAAAGATCATGGACGAATATTTTAGAGGAAATAGAGAACGACGAGAATTGAGGCACGCTCAAACATCAAAACACGCGCATTCCCACTTGTATTAATTGAAAGCAACATGATTTCTCCCTTTTATGTGTGGATTTGCATGTCATGCTACTTGGTCATCAAGTCACACCCCAATGCCACTACTTAAGCTTGGTAATTACGCTCTCATGATTCCTTAATGGAAAAAAGGGGAATTCGCGTTAGCGTACCTAATAACACTTCCACCCAATTTACTTCATTGTATGCCTGCCAAACATTAAAACATGCTCATTTTCGCTTGGATTAATCAAAAGCAACATGATTTCTCCATCACGCGTGTGGATTTGCGTCTCGTCCTACTTGATCATTAAGTCACGCTACAATGTCACCACAAAGCTTATCAATTACTTTCCCATGATTCCTTAACAAAGATAAAGGGAAATTTGTAGAGGCGTAACTAAAAACACTCCGGCCCAATTACTTCATTATATGACTCTCAAACATTAAAACACACACAATCCCACTTGTATTAATTTAAAGAAACATGACTCCTTATGCATGTGGATGCAATCTCGTGCTACTTGATCATCAAGTCTTATATGGACCAACCACCATCACATGTATTTCATGAAGATGGACTTGATGAAGATGAGCAAGAGCATGGAGGAGTTCGGCCAAAGCTTCAAACCTAAGATCAAAGTCAAACTACAAGGCCAAAGATCCAATACAATTGCCTCAAGGCTCAATAACTATATCAAGATCCAAGAAGTATGAATAAGCCTTAATTCAACATATACAAGGCCTTATAAATTCAACCCAAGAGGAATTATAAGGAGTTCAAGGCTTTAGTTCAATTGAAGGCCTAACTGAACTTAATGTATTATAAGTCCAAGTGTTTAATGGGCTTACCTAATCTTTTATTTGGGCTCAAAAAGACCAAAGCTGCTGATTTCGAGCACATGAAGACTTTGGGCCTAACTTAACTTATGTTTTTAAGGCCCTTATGCATGACTTAAGTAAATTAGAGTTTCTTTACTTAAGTTAGGCGGCTACACATGTTATTTACCCTAATTAGGACTTTGTTTTACTTATCTCTTTTTATTAGGAAGGTTATCTTTATTCTAGATGAGATGTAATCCTTATTAGTTAAGATTTAGGGTTTTCTAAGGCCTATAAAAGACTAGTGCGAATTTTGATGCAGGGAATTAAGTTGAATTTGAATGATGATTTGTATTTTACTTTTAAAGCTTGTTATGCTTTGTTTCTGTGTTCTTGAAAGAATACATGTTTAAGAAGTGTTTCGAAGGATTAGGGTTTTAAGAACTTAGTCTTCTTAGAATTCTAATTCTCTTTTTCATTCTAAGATACTTGATTTTAACTTTCTTAGGGCTGAAAACCGGATTGTCTTTTGGGTATTCAAGTTAGTATTTTGGGGGTCCACATTTCAAAAAGGGTTCTCAACGTCTATTCTTCGAACAAGCTTGACCAGTGGTATTGGGGCTTAGCTTGATGATCAAGCAGGACGAGACATAAATCCATGCTGTAAGGGAGAAATTATGTTGCTTTCAATTAATACGAGTAGGAATGCATGCGTTTTGAAGTTTAGGAGTCATATAATGAAGTATGTTGGGTCGGAGTGTTATTAGGTACGCCCGTACGAATTTCCCCTTATTTTCATTAAGGAATCATGGAAACGTAATTGACAAAGTTCACTAGTGGAATTAGATCATGACTTGATGATCAAGCAGGATGAGACACAAATCCATGCGCATGATGAAGAAATCATGTAGCTCTCTATCAATCCCAGCAGGAATGTTCACATTTTTATGTTTGGGACGCATAAAATGAAGTAACTTGGGCCGGAGTGTTATTAGGTAGGCCACACGAATTTCCCCTTATTAGATTCATTCAAGCCCAAAAGACTTAATTACATTAATGAAATTCTTCAAGCCTTGATGTGTCCTTAGCCCAAATATCTTGGATAAGCTTATTGACTTGTAATTTGAATCGGACTAGGACTCCTACTTAAATTAGGATTCTTTTTGTTGCTTGAACTCCTAATATCATCAGGACTCCTTGCTAGATTAGGATTCCTAGTTGAGTCAGGATTCCTTATTAGATTAAGATTCCTTGAGCTAATAGGATTTGCATCATTAAGACTCCTTGCTAGAGTAGGATTTGTTGTCCTAGTTTGGTTCGTATCATTCCCTCTTTGATTGAAATGATTGGTCCTTGAATCTTGCTCGTATATTGTGAAAGAAGCAAACATTTAATCTCTAAGAACAATATTAACTCATTATCAACCTAGAAATCTTTCATAAAAGTTGTTAGAGGAACTTTAGAACAAAGAATAATTTCAGTGCCAATAAACTCAACATGTTCAACCCCCTCAATGGCATCAAGCAAAATATCTTAATTCTTCACCAGCTCAACTTTTGCTTCATCTTTAACAATGTATCTCTTCACCTTGTGTTCCATCCAAAAGTTGCAAATCAGTCTTTTTCACCATCTTCATTAATCATGTCTTCAGAATCTTCATTGACTTTAATACAGTATTGTAACTCCTCTACATCATCAATCTTCTTACTTTTACTCTCTAAAACACTCTTTTTATCTTCACTTTCTAAAGCCCTTTTTTATTTTCCCATCTCTTTCTTTTTGGCCTCTACTCTCATTTTTTCCATTTTGCATTGGTCTTCACACACTTCTTTTGCTGAAAGTGATGCAAGTATAGTCTTTCTTCCATCCTTAGTGAATGAATACCTATTGAGGTACCCATCATGCATTGGCCTCCTATCAAATTTCCACGGTCTCCCAAGCAAAATATCACTAGCATGCATAAGTACTGCATCGCACAACACCACATCATGATATTTACCAATAGAGAATGAATTGATTACTTGCTGGTTTACCTTAACCTCACCACAATCATTAAGCCATTTAAGCTTATATGGACATTGGTGTGGTATGGTAGGTAGCCCCAGTCTACTAATTAAGAGAGTACTTACAACATTAGTGCAACTCCCACTATCAATAATCACATTAAACGCCTTGCCTTGTACATGACATCTTGTGTGAAACAATTTGTCCATTTTTTGCTCATGGAAATCCTCCTTTTGATAGTACTTCTCACATATACAACTCATGTCTTTAACACTCAAAACCAATCAGAATTAAACCGACACGAGAACCAGAAGACAAAACTAGACTTAATAAACAAGATTAAGCCTAAGCACAATAAAACACGTTAGAACAATATGTAATGGAGAATAACTAATCTTAATGAATGAATAACAAAAAGTACAGAATTAAAATACCAATTTTATTTATTTATTTTAGAAGTCTAACAATTGAGTTAGACAAAGAACCAATAACAAGAACCGAATTAAAAATGAGAAAAAGGAAATAAGAAATTAGAATTTAATAATGAAAATATGAAATGATAAAACCTGATCTAAAGCCAAAGCTCTGATACTAAATGATATGGAACCTCCATGAATAAGCTTGAGAACCCCTTTTGAATTGCGGATCCCCAACACATTAACATAAGAACCCTAAGAACCAATTTGGTTCAACCCCTAAGAAAGGTTAGAAAACAAATTACTTAGAAAGATTATCAATAATTAGAACTTAGAAAATTTGTTCCTAAATCCCAATTTCGAAACACTCCACAAGAAGATGATCAATCTACTTAAATGTTTCTTAAGCATGCATTCTACACAAGAATATAAAGATAAAGCAAATAGCTTTAAGGTAAAAATACCAATTATCATTCAACTTTTAACTTCAACATTTTAATTCATTACATCAAAATCCATACTAGCCTTATATAGGCCTGATGAGCTATTTTATGCAACTACAATCTAAGGCAATGAACCTATCGATGCGGTCTAGCACTCATGACGAGTATCAAGGTCGTATTCCTCGGGCAAGTGAAAGCCCAGAGTTACTTCTTTGTTCTTTGTTATATTAACCTAAACTGAATGATGAATGATTTCTAAACTAACTAATAGCTACAAGCTAAGTTCTAAGGGAGATGCAGGAATAAATGGATAAATGAAATAACCAAGACAATAAAGCAAACCCAAATGGAACCTAAACTAGTTGGCAATCAAACAAAAGATAAAGGATTGATGAGTACAACTATGCTACCTGTGGACGAATTCTTAACTGAACTCTCGAAATAACCGAATTCCTAAACCTAATAACCTAAAGTTGGAATCTCTTCCTAACGATTGATTCTTAAATTAGCATTAAGCTTTAATCCGCCTCTATTAAGCTTTGTTAATTCTTAATCCGGCTAGTTAATTATCCTTATCTCTAAGTGATTATTAACCAGTTCTGGCTATTCAAAATTTCAATTGCCAAATGGACTTCTCAATCACATAAAGCAATCTAAACACCACAATTCATAACATCTCATGAATAATGCATTATCTTATTAATACTGAAAGCAAGAAGAATGCAAAACTAACTCAAACAATCCAATAATATAATATTAAGCCAACATAGTAAAGAAATCCTAATGGATTTAATCAATCTAGCTAAACATGTTCATGTTTAAAACAACTAGGAAATCAATTACAATGGAAGAATAATGAAAATGAAACATGTACACCCTTTTCTCTCGAATTGGATGAACAACTCCAAATCTGGATCTATACAACGATTAATCTCCCCAATTGCCTCTTGAATTGCTCCACTACTATTTTGCAATTGGAACCTTGCGTTCCCGGGATTCTTCCTCTTTACTAGAATAAAGCTCGCAAATGCTCTAAATCCGATAAAGAGATAAATAATTAAAGAATTTTGTTTATTTTCTTCTTCTCCTTCTCTTTTTTTCATCATTTTTTTGAATAATAAACTAGCAGCTTATAAGAACTGCTACATACATAAAGAATAAACATACAGTTTGGATTGGAGGAAGCATCTAAAATCTCAAAAAGACTTAGTGAATTTACCAATATAGCAACTGGCATTTTAATCCCACATAAGGGTGAGCAAATCACAAAAAGATATTCCAGTATAAGGGTAAAGGAAAGATACATGTAAAGGATGGTATAATTGAAGTGTATAGGTGTAGATTATGAAGAAAAGGTTAAGGCTCAAAACTGGCTAACTAATGGCAATATAAGGGGGTAGGCTTTTGGTCAAATGTGGTGAATTCTAAATCATCCAAATCATCTCATGGTATTCACAATATTCATGTAACTTCAACAGGCATTACAAAGCAAGTTCTAGAAGCGAAGTCAAGTACAATGCACACTCAAACAAGAATATAAAAAGCATAAGTATAATGAATGCTCAACAGGCTCAAAATCTCACTTTGAGGTGTGGTATTAGGTGCAATTGGTTCGCAACATCATTAATTGAATCATTACTTAAGAAACACATGCATATGACATTATCAACGTTCTAAGTTAAAATTCGACAATTCGAAAAAAATAATTAAATAACACCGGTTTAACCCGGCAGGGTTAATATGTAAAACACCATCAATTGTTTTCCAAGGACAATGAACAACAAAGAAAAGTAACTACAATTCTATAAATCAAGTCATCAATCAGCTAAAAAATAGCATACTTAAGTGCATAAAGACACGGTGTCCTAACATCCTAACAATACACAACACCTAGTGATAGCAATTTCAGATATATCTAAAAACCATATGAGAGAGTAGGATTATAAGGTTTACCCATTACCACCCCACACTTGAAGAACACATTGTCCTTAGTGTAAAATGTTATGGATACCCCGCATGGGATGCTCAACTAAGAGAACAAAGGCAATACAATCCAAGTGCATGACATGTATGAAAAATAAAGTAAATAAATGCAGAAAAATAAAAAGATCTAGGGGACTGCCCTGATCATCCATTAAGGCTAATGTTGTGGAAATTTAGTGCCTCCTCGGTAGAATATAAAAATAATAAAATAAAGAAATAATCGAACTGAAAATAATAATTAAATAAAATATGAAAACTTAAAACCAATAAAATGTTTCAAAATGAAAGGGTAGAATATTAAAATGAAAAATAGAATTTGGGGTGCCTCCCAAAAGCGCTTCTTTTTTATGTGACGAGTCTTCTTAGCTGGACTCATGGTGAAAAGTAAACGGGCATGATCGACGACCATCCATCATTTTTCCAAGCAAATGGCTTCAAGTATCCGCTTAGAGGGATAATCGTCAATTTCCTCTTCCCGACTGTCAAGCAAGCTGCTAGTATAATGGGCAAAACTCGCTCTCCATATAATTGCACGTAGTCATGATGCTCTAGGGGCTCTTCCGATTTGAAAGCTGAAGTTTCACCAATTGGAAGGATCGACGGTTGGGCAATTTCTTTAAGAATGTCAATGGTTTTCTCCAGTCCTTGGCTTGGTTCACTTGCTAGAAGGAACTCGAGCTCCTCCAAGACTATTTCATTGGATACCTCGTGCTCATCTTCCATCATCGAAGCGACTTATGGAAAATCCACCAAAAATTCATGTAACTGCAACTCAGCTTCATCAACTATACGTTCATGTTGGTAGTCTTTCAGAGGAATCATGTTCGCCTCTTCCGTTCCTGGTTCTATCTCCATGTTCAAAGAATCGTCCTACACATAAGCATCATCGTCAAACATAGTAGATAAACTAGAAAATTTCTCACCTGAACACAAAGTGACGGTGCTCAAATGTTCCACGGATTCAATAGTGTTTGATGGAGTTCCCAATTATTTTGCAGCTAGCAACTTGAAGATCAAGCCTACTTGATGCTCTATGTTCTTAATTGAGGCTTGTTGACTTTCAAGTACCCTATTTGTTTGTTGGAATCTATCATCAAGACTTGCAACGAACCTCATCATCAGCTCCTTTGAAACTAACTCTTCATCTTGAGTTGAAGGTGCAAGACTAGGCTGCTGATGTAGTTGCTGAAATCCTGGTGGTTCTTGGTCATCTAAGCTCCATCCAAAGGGTGAATGAGTGCTCCATTCTTGATTGCAGGTGCTTTCATACGAGTTATTTAGCCAACTTCCCGTATAATTCACCTGTTCAAAGTTATAAGAACAATGAGCAACATCACTATACAATGGACAATCATTACTCAAATGTAAACTACAGCAGATTTCACAAATATCTTGAGATGAAAGAATGGGAGTGGAGAGTTGATCGGTAGCCCTGCAAAACGATTCCACTCTCTAAGGTTGCACGGGTATCCAAATTTATAGCACTCTCTTAGTTCCTGATCCCATTTTCCAACACGTCACACAAACAGTTTGAATTTAGCATTGAACCTCCTTATCATTCACTACCTGAATCATAAACTTAAACTAGATAAATATGTACAAATAAAATAAATAAATAAATAAAAATAAAAACAATAAAATAAAATAATAATAAAAAAATGACTAAAGTAACAAATAGCAAATTTCACTCTAGTTTTCAAACATTCCTCGGCAACGGCGATAAAAACTTGATGGGCTATTTTATGCAGCTACAATCTAAGGCAGTGAACCTATCGAATGCAATCTAGCACTCATGGCGAGTATCAAGGTCGTGTTCCTCGGGAAAGTGAAAGCCTAGAGTTACTTCTTTGTTCTTTGTTATATTAACCTAAAATGAATGATGAATAATTTCTAAACTAACTAATAGCTACAAGCTAAGTTCTAAGGGAGATGCAGGAATAAATGGATAAATGAAATAACGAAGACAAGAAAGCAAACCCAAATGGAAGCTAAACTAGTTGGCAATCGAACAAAAGATAAAGGATTGATGAGTCCAATTATGCTACCCGTGGACAGATTCTTAACTGAATTCGGTTTCTCTCTCGAAATAATCGAATTCCTAAACCTAATAACCTAAAGTTGGAATCTCTTCCTAATGATTGATTCTAAAATTAGCATTAAGCATTAATCCGCCTCCACTAAGCTTTATTAATTCTTAATCCGGCTAGTTAATTATCCTTATGTCTAACTGATTATTAACCAGTTCTTGCTATTCAAAATTCCAATTGCCAAATGGACTTCTCAATTACATAAAGCAATCTAAACACCACAATTCACAATGTCTCATGAATAATGCATTATCTTATTAATACTAAAAGCAAGAAGAATACAAAACTAACTCAAACAATCCAACAATATAATATTAAGCCAACATAGTGAAGAAATCCCAATGGATTTAATCAATCTACCTAAACATGTTCATATTTAAAATAACTAGAAAATCAATTACAATGGAAGAATAATGAAAATGAAACATGTACACCCTTTTCTCTCGAATTGGATGAACAGCTCCAAATCTGGATCTGCACTACGATTAATCCCCCAAATTGCCTCTTGAATTGCTCCACAACTGTTTTGCAATTGGAACCTTGCGATCCGGGGATTCTTGCTCTCTACAACTCTCTCCTAAACTCAGCATTATGCAAAACCGAACCAACTGCGAGGGCTCTCTACTTGCTTCTTACTTCCTAACCCTAAAAAAATAGCTTTCGTTATATATTTGTTTCAGCACGGTCATGGTCAAGGCCGTTCTGGTCAGCACGGCCAGAGTCCAAGCAGCACGGCTAGAGTCCAGGCCGTGCTGAACATTCGGATCTTACCAATTAGGATTTTTTCATGGACGTGCCCCCGCCAGTGCTGAGCCACCACAGGCCATGCTGGAGGCTGTGGTGGCTACAGAAACCGTGCCCAAAGTGCCATGTTTTGAAGACCAAAAGCTCATGGTTGGTCACGGCTAGAGTCCTGGCCGTGGTGATCAGCACGGCCTTGACCTAGGTTGTGCTCAATGTATGCACTGCGAGCTCTTGTCCAATCTTGATGAATTCCTGTCTATTTTCGCATGTATTGATCTATAATTGCTCAAATACTGATGATGGTCCTATAAGTTCTCCTGAAATGCAAAAGAACACAAAACACGGGTGATCTTGGAATAAAAGCACAATAATTGCTAAAAAGGCCCTAGAAAACCCTAAATTTTAATTAACAAGGATTTACATATGATCTAGGATAAAGATAACCTTCCTAACTAAAATAGATAACTTAAACAAAGTCCTAATTAGGTTAAAATACATGTGTGGCCGCCTAAAATATGCTATAAAACCCTAATTTACACAAGTCATATAGATGGGCCTCACAGCATAAGCCAAGTTAGGCTCAAAGTCTTTATATGCTCCAATTCAATTTCTTTGGTTTTTTCTAAGTCCAATTAGATTCATTAATGCCTAATAAATTGAATTAGATTAATGAAATTCTCCAAGGCTTGATGTGTTCTTAGCCCAAATGTCTTAGATAAGCTCATTGACTTGTAATTTGAATCAGACTAGGACTCCTAGTTGAATTAGGATTCCTTTCATTGCTTGAACTCCTAAACTCATCAAGACTCCTTGCTGAATTAGGATTCCTAGTTGATTCAGGACTCCTTGTTGGATTAAGATTACTTAAGCTAGTAGGATTTGCATCATTAAGACTCCTTGTTGGAGTAGGATTCGTTGTGCTAGTTTGGTTTGTATAGGCCTACCTAATAACTCTCCAGTCAAAGTACTTTATTATATGTATCCTAAACATCAAAACTCATGAATTCCTGCTTGGATTAATAGAAAGCAACATGATTTCTCCCTTATGTGCAGATTTGTGTCTCGTCCTGTTTGATCATCAAGTCATACTCGAGTGCACCGATCAAGCTTGTCAACTACATTCCGATGATTCCTTATGCCAATCTTTGTGTCATCAAGAGTACTCATGCCTAGAAGAATAAAGAATAAATGGAGACCCCAATGGCGCAAATCTTGAATTAGAATAATTGGGCATACATCTATTCATGTCGTTTGTGCTTTCCTTTAAAAGATTCATCTGCGATCATTCGGACAATGATAAAAATACTCGACATCAAAATGCGCTCATTCCCACTTGGATTAATTGAAAGTAACATGATTTCTCCATTATGTGTGCGGATTTACATCTCATTATGTTTGATCATTAAGCTGAGCCCTAATGCCACTAGTCAAGCTTGCCAAATGTGTTCCCATGATTCCTCATGCCAATCCTTGTGTCATCAGGAGTCCTCGTGCTTAGAGGAATGAGGAATGATATAGACCCCAATGGTGCAAATCCTAAATCAGAATATTTGGTCGTGTCTCGATTTTTGTTGTTCCCTCTTTCCTCCAAAAGATTCGTCTACAATCATTCAAAGAAAGATATCAATACTTGATCAAGTAATTTTCTGCCTTTGCATTTGTCCAAGCATTAGATCAGTGCTTATGATTGCTGCTTCCATGTGCTTTCACTCAACGCTCGTGTTTATGCTCCCCAAATAACAAACCATCATATTATACAAAGATTAGAGAGAGAGGCACAATAGAGACAACCAAAATGGTTACGTAGATAGGATTTCATATTCAATAAGAAATAAAATCAAATTGATTTAAACGTAAGGGTAAATAATGAATACAAAAGAAAGGAAGGACATGAGTGATAAGTCTGTGCTCGTCAGCACGAGTGCTGATTAGTCCATAAAGTTCTTCAAAGAACCCATAATTTGATTTCCCATAATATAGAAAAACATAAATAATATGCTCATTAGCCTTAAGTATTCGGTTGCATGCAGTATTTATTGTGCGAAAGCCCTCATTCCATAAGAAGAAGAAACTAGAAGCTAAATATTAATAAATAAATAAAGAAAGATGAATAAACTAAAGTCAAATCAAGAAACTAGAAAGGAGTTGACTGGTCAACAACTCTCGTAGTTCTAAATTTTAAGAACCATCTTAACAAATCCAAAGGGAAATTCGCGTGGGCCTACCTAATAACACTCCAAACCAAATTACTTCATTATATGCATTCCAAACATCAAAATGCTCGTAATCCTAATCCTAACTAAAGTGAAATCATGAATGAGAAAGGAGTTAACTAGTCAACAACTCTCGTAGTCCCAAATTTTATATGTCAGCTTAACGAAAACAAGGAGGAATTCGTGTGGGCCTACCTAATAACATTCTGACCCAAATTACTTCATTATATATTATGCTTGGATTAATTGAAAATAACATGATTTCTCCCTCACGCTCGTGGATTTATGTCTCATCCCACTTAATCATCAAGCTAAGCTCCAATGCCACCAATCAAGCTTGTTAATTGCATTGCCATGATTCCTTATGCCATCAGGAGTCCTCATGCCTAGAGGAACAAAGAATGATGAAGATCCCAATGGTGCAAATCCTGAATTGAAATATTGGGGCGTGCCTCGATTCTCAATATTCCCTCTTTCTTCCAAAAGATTCATCTGTGATCATTTGGAGAATGATGTCAATACTCAATCAACTAATTTTCTTTCTTCACATTTTTCCAAGCATCGGATAAGTACCTACCATTGCCACTTCCACGGGCTTTAACTCAATGCCAAACAAAACTAAACTATCATACGAGACATAGATTAGAAAGAGAAAAATAGAAGAAATGAATGAATGAGAGCATAGGTAGGGTTTCTTATCCGATAAGGAAAGAAATCGCCAGTTCTTTATTCTCTTCCATGGCTAAGCATAAGGATAAAATCGAATTGATTTAAATACAAGGGTAGACAAAGAACACAAAAGAACGGAAGGACATGAGCAATAAGTCTAGGTTCGCTAGTGCGAGTCTTTATAAGTTCGCAAAGTTCTTGAAAGAACCCATAACTTAATTCTCCATAAGGTAGAAAACTGAAATAATATACTCACTAGGCTAAAATATTCGGTTGCATGCAGTTTTCAAAGTGCGAAAGCCCTCATTCCATAATAAGAAGAAACTAGAAGCCAAATATGAATAAAGAAAGAAAGAAAGAAAGATGAATAAACTAAAGTCAAATAAAAAACTAGAAAGCAGTTGACTGGCGAACAACTCTCATAGTCCTAACTTTTATGAGCCAACTTAATGAAAAAAATGAGAAATTCATGTGGGCTTACCTAATAATACTCTGAACAAATTACTTCATTTTATGCATCCCAAAATTAAAAAGAATGTACGCATTCCCACTTGGATGAATCGAAAGCAACATGATTTCTCTATCACACGGGTGGATTTGCCCCTCGTCCTACTTTATTATCAAGTCATGCTCTAATGCCACGATTAAAACAAGGGACAATTTATAAGCCTCGATTCTCATCGTTCCTCTTTCCTCTAAAAGATTCATCCTCGATCATATGGAGAATGATATCAATACTAGATCAAATAATTTTCCTTTTCTGCATTTGTCTAAGCATTTGATTGCCACTTCCATGAGCTTTCACTAACCACTCATGCTTATGCTCCCCAAATAAAACCAAACTATCATACTAGATAGAGATTAGAAAGAGAGGCACAAAAGAAACGAACAAAATGAGAACATAAGTATGATTCTAGACCCAATAAGGAAAGAAATCATAAGTTCTTTGTTCTCTTCCATACGGCTAAACTAAGTATCAAATTGAATTGATTTAAACACAAGGGTAGATGGAGAACACTAAAGAAAGGAAGGACGTGAGCGATACATCTTTGTACACTAGTGCGAGTGTTGATAAGCCCGCAAAGTTCTTCAACGAACCCATAGCTTGATTTCCTGCAAGGTAGAAGACTGTAATAATTTTATACGAACATGGTTAACTTGTGCCAAACCCATATTCAATGTTAATGTCTTTACCAAGGATCGTTCACCTAATCAAGCAAAAGAACTCTAACTCCCAAAAAGGCCCTTAAATAAGTTATATATTTTGTTTCTATTACTATGAAATTCATAAATGAAGATTAATGTTTTGTTCAAAAAATCCGAAAATCCAAATTTGTACCAAAGCAAACAAAGAAAACTGGGCAAATATGGGTTTGATCAAGATTTGTTATTATAAGAATTAAAGGTTGTTTAACATAAACAAAAGTTTAGATTTAAACTAAGTTTGTAAAATACCAAGCCTTCACTTGATAAATTCACCAAGTTCATAAAAAGCAAAAGAAGAGAATTAACTCCAAAATAATCAATATTCAACAACCTTTACATAGAAATTTGTACTAGCTTATATAGGCCTTAGAAAAAACTAATTCTATAATGATAAGGAAACAAATAATAATAAGACTAAGAACAGAACTTCTAAACAGCCTTCCTGGCCTAACCCGACCTCTTTATCCAATCGAAGTAAGACTTGTGTACTCTCTCTCTTTCTCTATTAGAATATAAAAGTTGACCGACTGTAGCCAGCCTCTTTAAACCTCAAAGAGACCTGAAGGGAAGAACATCCAATTGATTTTAACACTAAAAGGATAACTTAAAACAAGATTCCTAACTATTAAAAGACTTCTTTAAATGAACAAATGCTCCTAAAATTCGTCCTACCCAAGCCCATATAATAAACATGACAATTGGGCTTAAGTAACATGTAATAAGCGACACATTCTTAAGTATTGTACTCAAAATAACTTAACTTATATATTTTTGGCTTATCTTGACTTGTTCATGCCTCTATATGTTGGATTAAGCTGATAAGAGTATCTTGAGGCCTATTGTTTTGATTAAGCCCAATCTAAGTTGGACTTTGAATCTGACTAGGACTCCTAGTTGGATTAGGATTCCTAGTGGAAATAGGATTCCTTTCGTTGCTTGTACTCCTCATGTCATCAGAACTCCTTACTGGATTAGAATTCCTTGTTGAAGTAGGATTCCTTAAGCAAGTCGGATTTCCATCATTAGGATTCCTTGTTGGTGTAGAATTCCTTGTGCTACATGGGTTCTCATCATAATTAATCCAAAGCAACATGATTTCTCCCTTATGCATATGGATTTGCATCTCGTGCTGCTTGATCATTAAGTCATGCCCCAATGCCACCTGTTAAGCTTGTCAATTGCATTCTCATGATTCATTAATAAAAACAAGGAGAAATTTGCTTCAATACCTATTAATACTCCAGCCCAATTTACTTCATTATACACCTGGAAAACATCCAAATGCGGTTATTCCTGCTTGGATCAATCAAAAGCAACATGATTTCTCCCTTACGGGCATGGATTTCCATCTCGTCCTCCTTGATCATCAAGCTAAGCTGCAATGCAATCGGTCAAGGTTATCAATTGTGTTCCTATGATTCCTTAACCAATCCTTATGTCACCAAGAGTCCTCGTGTGTAGAAGAACAAGGAATAATGGAGAATCCAATGGTGTAAATCCTGAATCGAAATATTAGGGCATGTTGTGATTATCGTTGTTTCTTCTTTCGTCCAAAAGATTCATTTGTGATCATTCGGAGAATGATATCAATACATGATCAACTAATTTTTCTTCTTTTCATTTGTCCAAGCATGAGATTGGTGCCTATTATTGATGCTTCCATGCGCTTTAACTCAACACTTGTGTTTATGATCTCCAAATAAAACCAAACCATAATACTAGACATAGATTAGAAAGAGAGGCATAAAAGAAATGAACAAAATGAGAACATAAGTAGGATTTCAGATTCGATACGGAAAGAAATCATAAGTTCTTTATTCTCTTTCATACAGCTAAGCATAAGGATCAAATCAAATTGATTTAAATACAAGTGTCATAAAGGAAAGGAAGGACGTGAGCGATAAGTTATTCACTTGCACGAGTCTAGATAAGTCCACAAAGTTCTTGAAAGAGATAATAGGCTATTTATATAGCTAAAATCTAAGGCAGTGAACCTATCGATACAGACTAGCACAAATGGTGAGTATCAAGGTTGTATTATCAGGAAAGGGTGATCCTAGACCTACTGCAGCTTTTTATATTATCTAACCTAAACAAAATTGATGAAGTTATTATGCTACAATTAAATATGAACAAACAATTAACTAATTGTCAAATAATCTGAAAGGATTTAGGAAAACTCTCGACGGAAAGAGCAAACCCTAAGGGACCTAAGCTAGTTGGATTTTAGTGAAGATAGAGATTATATTGGTTACGAATTACAATTACTCGTGGATGAATTCTTAACTGAATTTGGTCTCGCTCTCGAGATAACTGAATTCCTAAACCTAATAACCTAAAGTTGGAATATCTTCCTAACGATCGATTATTCGATTAGCATTAAGGTTTAACCCACCTCTATTAAGCTTTGTTAATTCTTAATCCGGCTAGTCAATTACTATCACACCCCCATTACATGCTAACCTATAGACATTAGCCAGGAAGCATACAAGCGTCGTAGAATATATACTACATGTAGATAGGTCAGTATGTAGGTTGTTAAGAATCAAGACACAAGGTTATTAACATATAAACATATGATTATACTTAAACATCATTTAACAAGTATTTCAAACATCTTCTTAAGCCTTATAAGGCATACTTCCATATATATCACATAACTGCATACAAAATGCATCAGGAGGAGACTCCACAAAACTGGCCCAACCTGACAGAACTGCTAAAAGCTAGACTTCGCATACAACCAACGGATGCACTACTATTTACAAACCTGAAAAGAAAAATTTTGGAGAGGGGTGAGCCTCCAGCTCAGTAAATAAATAATCAACATAATCTATATCACATACACTTAATACAATTTTCACCCAATCACATAACTTTCCATGATTCATAGTTTAGGCATAAATTCATACCATTCTACTCAATTCATTACAACCATCATAGAAAAAATACAATTCAACAATTATTGTTAGTTCTCACGGCTTGTGGATCCCCTTTAATGTGCTGCTCCGCCTCATCCTCACCTATTGCACACGTAAGTTGCTCCGCCTCATCCTCACATTATACACTTTTATAGCCTCTCTAGGCTTTAGCCTCCCAAGGCTTTATATATATATATATTTTTTTTTTTTTCACAGGGGAATCCACCATTCACATGCACATATGCACTTAACATCACAATTCAATCATTTCACTTATATCATATTCAAGCAATAACAATTGTTCCACTCAACACCAATCATTTCCATCTCATTCATTCAAACATAACACAATATTAAGCAAACACAACCATTCGCGGAATATTTGATTAAATATATAAACATAGCAAATAGTAACTATTTACTTACTCAAAATACACTTATTCCTTTAGCATATAAGAACCTCCTTTCTCCACAACTTCCTTTCCAGGCCTTTGAGTACCTGTCCACACATTCATCAATTCACATTTCATGCATATTCCAAATATTCATGTAAATGCTAGTTCTAATGCATTACAAGATCATCCCCTCTCTAATTCATATTAACTCTTCCTCTAAGACTCTCAATTATTGTTTTAATATCATAGAAACATTTTCCATCTAGTTAAATACCAATTTAACTTAAATTAACATCAAATAAATTGCATAAAACTAATCTCCAACATCTCTGTTTTCTAGACAGAATTTAGTACCAAGGTATATTTATTGCTGGACAAAATTGGCTTAATACAAAAATCTCATATTAAATAGACATATCCGTCTATGCGTCTAGTTTCATCTCCAAAAAGAATTACTCAATTCCGACTTCTATAGATTTAATTATCTTCACATTACTGAGCAAGGGTCATACGGCTAGTTGTACCCGAGCAGAAATCTGTTTTCTCAATTTAAGCGACCAAAACGGCAAAAATAGCGAAATCACAAAACTAAAAAGTTATAGAGGACTCTTCAAAATTTCCATACACACCAATTAAGCTTAATTTGGACTCATATAGCCCATGTTATGCCTAAAATTCAGAACATCAAGGTTGCTGGAATTTTGACAGTTTTCTATCTTGACATACTTAAACTTAAATCAAGCTTAATCTCTATGCAATCATTCAATACTCTACTAATTCATGATAATCAGACCTTTAATTAATCAATGAGAGCATCAAATGAAGTTTTTCCAATTTGTAATCAAGAACCCTAATGACAAATTAATAACACTCAAGTAACAACTTACCAATTTCAGCTTTTGGGTTGCTAATATGCTTAAATCCTTTAGCTTTAGCTTGGCTCCTTGAATAGTTGGCAAAATCCTATCTTAATCTTAAGTTTTTCTAGGTATTCCACTCCTCTCTCTTATTCCAAATTTTGTGTTTTTGGCCATGTACGAATTTTAGAGAAATGAAGAGGTAAAATGAGCTTGCTCATGGTTCCAATTTCCAAGATTCATCTCTCAATGCCACCACCTACTTAAACTAGTTTTATCATCCTAAATTAATTCTTACTAACCATATATAGGTACTAACTTTTAATTGTATCTTTTAAGTCCAATCTATTTACCCAACCTTCAACTATTGGTTCAATTAAGTCTTAAGGCTTATTACACATAACCCAAGTACTTAATCAACTTATCTAAATTAATAACCTAATATCATGCTTCTTATTCTCTACTTATAATTAATATATATCTGTTCTCATAAAATAAAAATATTATTGATATACCATCATATGCCCAATGATTAAATGTAAATGCACAAAACATGGATGATGAGAAAATGCAGGCGTTACAACTCTCCCTTCCTTAAGAAATTTCGTCCCCGAAATTTTAACAACTCACCAACATTACAATGGAATAGATGCGGATACTTCTGTCTCATATGCTCTTCTACTTCCGAAGTTGCTTCTCTTGGTGAATGATGACTCCACTTAATTTTGACCATAGGAATGTCTTTATTTCTCAATTTCTTAACCCTTCGATTAAGAATTTCTATCGGTTCTTCCACATATGTCAACTTTTCTGTGATTTCTATCTCTGGCTCTGGAATGATATGACTAGGATCTGATCTATATCGCCTCAACATAGAAACGTGAAAAACATCATGAATAGAAGACAACTCATGAGGTAATGCTAACCTATAAGCCAATGGTCCAACTCTTTCAATAATTTCATAAGGTCCTACATACCTCGGACTCAATTTCCCTTGTTTACCAAACCTTAATATTCGTTTCCATGGTGATACCCATGAAAACTTTATCACCCACAATATATTCCATTTCCCTTCGATGCAAATCAGCATAACTCTTTTGTCATCTGTGCTACTTTCAAATTCTTTTTAACTATCTCTATTTTATCCACTGTTTCTTGTACCAATTCTGGACCTTCAAGTCGCTCTTAAACCTTCAACATCCCAGCATACTGGACTTCTACATTTCCTCCCATACAAAGCTTCATAAGGAGCCATACCGATACTAGAATGAAAACTGTTATTATACGCAAATTCCATCTGTGGTATGTAATCATCCCAGTTACCCTTGAACTCAAGTGTGCAAGCCCTCATCATATCTTCTAATGTCTGAATAGTTCTTTCTGATTGCCCATCTGTTTGAGGATGAAAAGCTGTATTGAAATGAAACTTAGTACCATATGCTTTCTGCAAACTCTCCCAGAAATGAGAAGTAAATCTGGGATCCCTATCTGATACAATAGATATTGGCACACCATGCAATCTAACAATCTCAGAGATATACAATTTAGCAAGTTTATCAAGTGAATCTGTTTGCTTCACAAGTAAGAAATGAGCACATTTAGTAAGTCGATCAATAATTACCCAAATAGCATCATGCTTGTTAAATGTACGCGGCAATCCCATAACAAAATCCATAGTAATCTTATCCCACTTCCACACAGGTATAGATAAAGAATGAAGTTTACCTGCAGGTGCCTGGTGCTCTCCTTTCACTTGCTGACATGTCAAACACTTACTCACAAATTCTGCCACATCCTTCTTCATTGTCGGCCACCAATAATAAGGCTTCAAATTTTTGTACATTTTGGTACTTCCAGGATGCTTTGCATAAGGTGCATAGTGCGCTTCATGCATGATTTCCTTTCTCAAATCCCCTACATCAGGTACACATACACGATTTCTATTCAATAACACACCATCATCTTTCAACACATATTGTGTATTCTTTCCTTCTTGTACTCTACCCTTCATCCTTTGCAAATAAGAATCTTCACACTGTGCGTCTTTAATTTTATCTCCAATCAAAGGCTTTACTTGTAATGTGGCTAACAGATCATCGTCATAAACATAAAACTTCACATCCATAGCTCTAAGTGCAACTAAATATTCCACATTGTAACAAATCATACTTGAAAAATTTTCCACTGACTTCCTACTTAAAGCATCAGCAACAACATTTGCTTTTCCAGGATGGTAATCAATAGTGCAATCATAATCCTTCAGAAGCTCAATCCATCTTCGTTGCTAATATGCTTAAATCCTTTAGCTTTAGCTTGGCTCCTTGAATAGTTGGCAAAATCCTATCTTAATCTTAAGTTTTTCTAGGTATTCCACTCCTCTCTCTTATTCCAAATTTTATGTTTTTGGCCATGTACGAATTTTAGAGAAATGAAGAGGTAAAATGAGCTTGCTCATGGTTCCAATTTCCAAGATTCATCTCTCAATGCCACCACCTACTTAAACTAGTTTTATCATCCTAAATTAATTCTTACTAACCATATATAGGTACTAACTTTTAATTGTATCTTTTAAGTCCAATCTATTTACCCAACCTTCAACTATTGGTTCAATTAAGTCTTAAGGCTTAATACACATAACCCAAGTACTTAATCAACTTATCTAAATTAATAACCTAATATCATGCTTCTTATTCTCTACTTATAATTAATATATATCTGTTCTCATAAAATAAAAATATTATTGATATACCATCATATGCCCAATGATTAAATGTAAATGCACATAACATGGATGATGAGAAAATGCAGGCGTTACAATTACCCTTATCTCTAAGTGATCATTAACCAGTTCTTGCTATTCAAATTTCCAATTACTAAATGAGTTTCTCAACTACATAAAGTAATCTGAATACCACAACTCACAATGTCTCATGAATAAAGTGATTCCTCATTAATAATGAAACCAAGAAGAGACAAGCATTGATAATCAAAATCTCATAAGCATTAAAATCAATTCAACAATATAGGAACCCCAAATGGGTTTGACAAATTTAGTTACTCATACTAATAAGCAACACAAAGTAAAGAATAGATTCAGAAATGTAAATTGAAGGCATGTACACCCTCCTTCTTCAAGTTGGATGAAAAACCATAAATTCCCAATTCAGAATAGTAAACCCTAATTTGCCTCTTGAATGCTCTCAAATCTTGTCTTGATCTTCACTTTGATGTTAAAACAGTTGTAATCCTTCCTTCAATAGATAAAATGATCTTCTAAGGTCGAGTATTGAAGTCTGGAAGAAGATGGTCTAAGCTTGTATATGTGAAATCTATTCAGAAAATTGAACCCCCTACAAAAGAACTCAATTTTGCCTATATAAATGTTTCAGCATGGCTATGCCCAAGCCTATGTTGGTCAGCACGGCCATGCTCACGCTTGTGCTGGTCAGCACGGTCGTGCTCAAGCCTGTGCTGGACCTTCGAGTCCCAAAAATCAGCCTCTTCTCCCTGAACGTGGCCTTGCCGGTGCTGAGCCACCACAAGCCGTGATGAAGGCCGTGGTGGCCTCGAAAACCATGCTGAAAGGTCACTTTTGAGGGTCAAATGTCAATGGTTCAGCACGGCCAGAGTCCAAGCCATGCTCAACCTTGATGGATTCTAGTCCGTATTCGCACGTATCTTCCTCAAATACTGATAATGTCCATCGATAATCACCTGATACACGAAAGGAACCGAAACACAGGTGATTCTGGCATAAAACAAGATAACTATGCACAAAAATGGATGTAATTGAGCATATAAACATGTGTAAAATAATGCATATCAAATCACCCTACACTTAAGCTTTTGCTTGTCCTCAAGCAAGTAATAACTCAATACATATACAAGCAACAATCACCCCTCAGAATCCATGCTAAAGTTCACAACTTAACCTTATTTAACATATAAAGAATGAAACTCAAGTAGCTAAACAAGTTATACACCTTCAAAGAAGAACTATAGTAAAACCATCTCGAAGTACAGCTTATATAACAACTCAGCATTAAAGACCAGGAACCATTGCTTCACAAAAATCTCTCAATCACTCATTGTGTTTATAGGTAAATAAGAAAATTCCCTCAATGCAGCTGCACAAAACCTGTTTACCATAAGCTTGCTCACAAATCTCATCTTCGCTACTGCGAATAAATGAATACCAAAATCAAAGGATCTTTCCAAGGGTTGAAATATGGCTAAGGTAAAGGTAAGAATATTTGGATAGAAGTGTAAAGTATACTAAAAAATCATGTAATTATTTAGAATGAATGCTTCAGGAGCTGAATGCCAAATCAACAAAAATACTTAAGCCTTATTTGAAGTAAAGGATGTTCACAAGAATTAAATCCAAACAAGAAAAGAGCTAAGAAATAAGTCTGAAATTTTTTTCTTTTTCTTTATCTTATATATATATATATATATATATATATATATATGTATATATATATATACCACAACAAACTACAGGAGGGGCTGCATGATTAGCGACATAAACAATGAGAACAATTATCCAATTTGGATTGAAGGGAGTATCAAAGAATGATTAAAAAGACTAAGTGAATTTATAACAAAATTAGGCACTATGATTCAATAAAAGAAGAAGCATAACACATAATTATTTAGTATATAGGGTGAAAGAAAAGATAAATGTATAGAATAGTGTATGTGTAGTGTATAGGTGCAAATTATGAAGAAAAAGGTTAAGGCTCAAAACTGGCTGACTAATGGAAACAAAGGGTAGGCTTTTGGCCAGATGTGGTAAATTCCTAAGTTGCCCAAATCATCTAATGGTATTCAAAAGTTCATGTAACCTCAAGAAGTATTACAGAGCAAGTTCTAGAAACAACATTAAGTACAGCGCACACTCAAACAAGAAAAATCATGAGCATAATTTGCAATGGATGCTCAAATTTTGGTTCAAAAACTCATGTTTGACGTGGCTAAAATTTGCAGTTGGCTCCTAGACTTATCAATTGAATCATCATATAAATGGTATAAGAGATTGGCATAATCAAAGTTCAAAGATAAAGGCTGAAGATTTGAAAAGAACTCAAGCAACACAGGTTTAACCCGGCCAAAGTGACATATTGAACATAGTGAAATTTCATTCCAAGAATAAAAATAGAGAGGGATAATCAATTTCAAGTATGTGAATTAAATCATTAATTACAAAAGAACAAACTAAGCTTAAACGACATGAAGAACATAGGTCCTAACATCCTAAAAATAGACAATACCAGTGATAACAACTTTAGACACATTCAAAAGTCATGGGAAAGAGAAGAGAACATACGGTTTACCCACACACACCCCACACTTGAAGAACACACTATCCTCAAAGAGAGAGAAAGCGCTTGAGAGAGAAAAAGAGTTAAAAGTGCAATAGAAGGAGAGTTGTGTGAAAATCCATGAGAGATGTGAGCATAGAGAGGAAAAGGAGAGAAAGAGAGTGATGCATAAAGAAGAAAAAAGAGAGAGGCGCATGCAAAAGGAGAGGGTATGATTGTGAATTATGAGAAAAAGACAATTTCTATGCAAGAGAGGGTGAGATGAAAAGAGCTTTTCTTTCAAGGTAACCCATGATTGTATTTTTGTACAAGGGCGCCTATTTAAGCACTAACTAAGAAAACACTAGTTTGCCTAGTGTATTTCAATCTCTCTTGCGGGAATTCAAAGACTGGTACCCCGAAGAGTTGCCTAAAGGACTACCACCAACAAGGGGAATCGAGCATCAAATTGATTTTATACCCGACACTTCAATTCCAAATAGACTAGCTTATCGAAGTAATCTTGAAGAAACGGAGGAGTTGCAATGACAAGTAAAAGATTTGATGGCTAAAGTGTTGATTAGAGAAAGTATGATCCTATGTGCGATGCCCATCTTACTTGTACCAAAAAGGATGGAACATGGCATATGTGTGTTGATTGTCATGCTATCAACAAGAATACGGTAAAGTATCGCCATCCCATTCCTCATTTGGATGATATGTTAGATGAACTCTATGGGTCGACTATCTTATCTATAATTTATTTGAAGTCTCGTTATCATCAAATTAGGATGAAGATGGATGATGAATGGAAAACCGCATTTAAAAAAAAGTATAGTTTATATGAATGGTTAGTTATGCCTTTTGGCTTGACTAATGCACCTAGCACTTTTATGAGATTAATGAACTATTTTTTACGTGCTTTTATTGGAAACTTTATGGTTTTTTTATTTCGATGATATCTTGATTTATAACAGGTCTTTAGATGATCATGTTGAACATGTGCGCATAGTACTTGATGTTTGGCGCAAAGAGAAATCATCTATCAACTTTGCTAAATGTTCTTTTTGCACAAATAAACTTGTGTTTTTAGGATTTGTTGTGAGTGTTAAAGGAATAGAAGTTGATAGTGAAAAGGTTTAGGCAATAGAGTCTTGGCCCAAACCTAAGAGTGTTGGGGATGTAAGGCCGTTCCATGGCTTAGCTAGTTTTTATAAGAGGTTTGTTAAGGATTTTTCTAGCATAGCCACACCTTTAACAGAAGTAATTAAAAAGAATGTGGGATTTAAATCCAAAAGGAAGAAGAAAAGGCTTTTAACTTGCTTAAATCTAAGTTAGTTAATGCATCTTTACTTGGTTTACCTAATCTTAACATGACTTTTAAGATTGAATGTCATGCTTCCAAAATTGGTATTAGAGTTGTTCTTGTGTAGGATGGACGGTCTATAGCTTATTTTAGTGAAAAGCTCAATAGGACAGCCTTGAACTACCCAACTTATGATAAGGAGATGTATGCATTGGTGAGAGCTTTAGAGACATGGCAATACTATCTTTGGCCGATAGAGTTTGTGATTCACACGGATCATGAGTCATTAAAGAATTTGAAGCGACAAAATAAGCTTAACAAACGCCATGTTAAATGGAGTGAGTTCATTGAGTCCTTTCCATATGTGATCAAATACAAGCAAGGTAAAGATAATCTTGTTACAAATCCATTATCTCGAAGGTATGCACTTCTTTCTACTTTGAATGCCAAATTCCTTCATTTTAAGCATATTAAAGAAATTTATGAGCATGACTATGATTTTGGCAATGTGTTTAATGCTTGTGAAAAAGGTGCTTTTGATAAGTTTTATAGACATGATAGTTTTTTGTTTAAAGAAAAATGTTTGTGTATTCCCATATGTTTTATACGTGAGGTATTAGTTAGGGAAGCTCACGAGGGTGGTTTAATAAGACACATTGGAATTGTTAAGATTTTAGATGTTTTGCATGATGTTCCCTATTGGCTTAATATGAAGCAAGATGTCGCTAGATTTTGTGATAGATGAATTGTTTGTAAACAAGCAAAGTCTAAATCTAAACCCCATGGCTTGTATACACCATTGCCCGTGCCTAGTTCACCTTGGATTGATATTTCTATGGATTTTGTGCTTGGTTTACCTAGGTCTAGGCGTGATAGATTCTTTAAGATGGCTCATTTTATTCCATATCATAAAACTGATGATGCAACATATATTTCTAACTTGTTCTTTAAAGAAATTATGCGTTTACGTAGTATGCCTAGAACTATTGTTAGTGATAAGGATGCAAAGTTCTTAAGCTACTTTTGGAAGACTTTGTGGGGAAAGTTGGGAACTAAGTTATTCTTTTCTACTACATGTCATCCATAAATTGATAGTCAAACTGAAGTAGTTAATAGGACTTTAGGTACTTTGTTGCGTACTATGGTTAAAAAGAACCCAAGATCTTGGGAAGAATATTCGCTGCATATCGAGTTTGCATATAATCGTAGTGTGCATTCATCTACTCAATTCTGTCCTTTTGAAGTTGTTTATGTTTTTATTCCTTTATCTCCATTAGATATGATTCCTTTACCTTTGAGTGAACGTGTTAATCTAGATGGAAAGAAGAAAGACAGATTTTATGAGGAGTTTGCATGAGAAGGTGCATGCAAATATAGAAAGAAAGAATAAAGTTTATGCTTAACAAACCAACAAAGGGCGTGTGAAGGTTGTTTTTCAACCCGATGATTGAGTTTGGGTGCACATGCGCAAGGAAAGGTTTCCTTCACAAAGTGGTTCCAAGTTACTTCCATGAGGAGATGGTCCTTTTCAAGTTCTTGAAAGGATTAATGATAATGCATATAAACTAATAAGTATGGAACTAGTGCTACTTGTAATGTTACTGATCTTTCTCTTTTTTATTTTGACATAGGTGATGATTCGAGGATGAATTATGCTAAAGGAGGGAATGATGCGAATCCTATTAGCACTAGGAGACCTACTTCAATAAGGAATCCTACTTCAACTAGGATTCAAGATCCATTTCATATCCATGGAGGCCCAATTACAAGGTCCACGGGTAAGAAGATAAACGAGCTCTCAATGGGCTTATTCAAGATGTTTGGGCTAAGGACACATCAAGGATTGAAAATTTGGATTTAATTCAAGGCTCATTAATCTAATTTAGTTTATTGGGCTTGAATAAATCTAATTGGGCTTAAAATGACCAAAGAAGCCGAATCGGAGAATATCAAGACTTTGGGCCTAACTTGGCTTATGTTTTAAGGCCCGTCTATATAACTTATGTAAATTAGGGTTTTATGGCTTATTGTGGGCGGCCACACATATATTTTATCTTAGCTAGGACTTTGTTTAAGTTATTTTTTTACTCAGGAAGGTTATCTTTATCCTAAACCATATGTAAATCCTTATTAATTTAGGGTTTTCTATGATTTATATAAGGCTAGTAACTTTTGATGTAATTAATTAAGTTGAATTTGAGTAATAATTGGGTTATTAAACTTAAAAGTTGTTTTGCTTTTGTCTTTTTTTTCTTTTGTAGAATGCATGCTTAAGAAACATTCAAGTAGATTGATCATTTTCCTGTGGAGTGTTTCGAAATTGGGATTTAGGAACAAATTTTCTAAATTCTAAATCTTGATCATCTTTCTAAGAAATATGTTTTCTAACCTTTCTTAGGGGTTGAGCCGAATTGGTTCTTAAGGTTTTCATGTTAATGTGTTGGGGGTCCACAAAACAAAAAGAATTCTCAAGCTTATTCATAGAGGTTCCATATTATTTGGTATTAGAGCTTTAGCTCTAGATCAGGTTTTGTCCTTTCATATTTTCATTAGTAAATTCTGATTTCGTGTGTTTCTTTGTTCTTTTTTTTAATTTGGTTCTTGTTATTAGTTCTTTGTTTAAGTCAATTGTTAGAATTCTAAAATTGGAAATATATTTGGTATTTTAATTTTGTCCTTTTTGCTGTTCATTCATTAAGATTAGTTATTCTCCATTACATCTTGTTCTTACATTTTTTTATTGTGTTTTGGCTTAATCTTGTTTATTAATCTAGTTTTGTCTTCTTCTTTTTGTGTCATTTTAATTCTGATTTATTTTGAGTGTTAAACACACGAGTTATGTGTTGAGAGACGTTTCATCAAGAGAATTATGTAAGACAACATCAAGATCTTTGTTTTCAATCTTATAATACATGGTGGGGACAAAGGAGTGATGATTATCATCAAGATTCTCCATGGGATTTTTGGATTAGTGCAAGGAGTGTAAGAAAATTATGGAGTCTCAAGAATTATTCTTTCTAAAGTAGCTATTAAATTGTTTAGAATAAAAAATTGATTTTCTATTTCTTTAAGATTCAAATAATCTTCTAGATTATTATAATAATTGTTATATAAAAATCTTCCTTGTTGAACTAATTCTCCTCTTAATTGAATTAAGCTTTCTTTATCTCCCTACTCTATTAATCCAAACTTTTCAACAAATTTCTCTAGGACTGTAACCATGAAGAATGCATAAGAGATGAGATAGAAAACTTTAAGGGAACCCACCGGAGCCGTAGCGAAAGCGAGTCTTCATAGCCGCCGTTCACCGGGGCTTCGATCGCCGACTCCCCTGTCATCAGGTCACCAACTTCCTTGACCTTCCGGCACTGGGCAGGCGTCAGCCCCCATACATGACTTGAGTAGGTTGAAAAAAGACATACAACCTTGGCAAGAACGCCGTTCCGCATAATATATGACCCACGCGAATGGATCCCTTCAACATGTAAAACATCACAATGTAATAAGCGTAAGAGATGAGATAGAAAACTTACTATGTTATTATTTAGCACAACCACTGGTCTGAGTAGGAAATTACATAGCTACTTACAAGCTTACACAAATAACGCACACTCACTAATCACTACTTAATAACACTCACACTTACTATGCACTCTTTTACAAGCCTAATTTAGAAACTAACAGAAACTCATATTTTAAATACACTCACTACTTAAAGACACTCAAATTTTAGAGAGAACGTAGAAATTGTTTTTGAATATTTTTCTTCACTTGTTCTCCCACTTCCTTCTCCTTGGGTTCTTATAGAGCCTTTGGAGAATCTTTTGATATCACTGCTGTCATAAGCAACCTCAATTATTTCCTGATAGAATATTTTAGATATCATAATCGTAAGGGTCTTGGGAATCTATTATTGGTAGTGTATCCATTGAAATATTGTCTTCATTATCATATTCCTCTGAGTTGTCTTTGTCTTTTAGGGTGTCATGTCTCCCGTGTGATCTTATTTTTGAAGAAATGGATTACTCCTTATCTGCCATAGTTGCCATGAATTGTTGCTTTATTTTATCTTTTGGAATATTATTAAAAATATCTTTAAACAGATTTTTTAAGTCTGCAGTGTTTAGCTGTCTAGGGATAGGCTGGAATGAGGAGGAGGCCTATGCAAAGTTCTTCTTTTCAAAAGTAATTATTCCTTTTGCAGAATAAACAGAAGATGGTGCGAAAAAATCAAATTTATCCCACCATTTAATTAGTACCCTTTTAGTTAACCAAGGAACCTTTGCTATAGTTTCTTTAAATTTAGGTGTTTTCTTTTCAAATATCTGCCACTCCCACTTTATAATCCATGGGCTTTTATAAAAAATAGCAAAGGAGAGACGATGATTTCTATGGTTGTTCTCAGAAACGAACTATTCATAAACAGTTCTAACTTTATTTGAGGATATAATAGGAAATAATCCCTAATTAAAAAACCATTTAGTAAACCAAGTGAGCAAGGCATTATGTCATTCTAATTGAGATTGGGCCCACCAACTAAATTTATGTTGCCTATTATCATATAACAAGGCTCCTGACCAAGGTTCATATAATTAAAATAATTGAAATTCCTAATATGAGAGGAATATTTCAATTCTTTAGTTGTGAAAGGACTTTTTCCCCATTCGTCCAAGGTAATAATCTTTTTGATAATAAACTTACTATAAGCAAGATCTCCTCCAGATCATTCTGTGGCAGAAAAGATAACATAACTGATTTCTCCTAAAATTTGTTGATAATAATCATAAGCTTTATGAGTTACGGAGAAATACTTAGTATATATTTCTGCTGCTTCATAAGGCTGTAAACCTGCATGTTTGGCATCAATTACCATAAAATTCATTAGTACTAGGGATATATGGATATAAATTTTCCATTTTTGTCACTATTTTAATGTTAATTTTGTATGCATCCTCTCGAAGATGATCAGTTGGCAGGAAATCATTGATAGTAGTCTCATAAGACCTCTTAAACGAGGTTGTTGGAGCTTTATCCTTTCAACTTATTTCCTGTAAGAAATTCTCTTTTTAAGAAATCAAGTAGAGTTAGCACTTCCATTAATAGATTTTGTCTCAAAATAAAAATAAAAACAGATAAGATGGCCACCATCTAACAAAAATTTATTTTGATGCTATGTTTTTAACATCTTTTAGTAGGATGTCTTAGACAGATTTACATTCTATCCTAATAAGGAATTTTTGGTTTATTAAGTTAGATTCAAATTTTAGGACAGTAAAGTAATTTACTCTAGGTCCTGTCTAAATACTAGAGGTAAATCTAACTAATTGCTCTTTATTTTGTATTGGTTGATTAAGAATACCTCCCTTCTTTGATGCATCTGTTTCCATAATCTTAAAGGCTTCAAGATGGGGAATTTCTAGGCATGGAAGTTCTCTATCTTTCAACTTAATTTTCTGAATAGCTCAAGTATATGCCTCCGACCATTCAGGAGAGTTCTTTTTTAGCCTTTCGAATAAAGGTTTAGCATCCTTAGCCAAATCTTTGTAAAAATCTGCAATATAATTAAGACTCCCTAAAAACCTTTGCAGTTGAGTTTTATCCCTTATCTCATTAGGGAATTTATCAGCAAATTGTATTACCCTTTCTATAAAGATAACAGTGCCATTTTCTATATGATATTCTAGAAATCAAATCTTTGTTTGGCATAACTTTATCTTTTTTACTGATACTGATAAACCAGCTCTCTTAATAGTCTTAATAAAGATTTTAAGATGTTTAAAATGTTGGTCTAGATTATTAGAAAAGACCAAGACATCATCAATGTATACGATAGTAAATGCTGAACAAGCATTAAATATATCATTCATTATCCTCTGAAATTCTGATGGGGCATTTTAAAGTCTGGATGGCATTATATTGCACTCGTAGTGCCTGAAAGGGACTGTAAACGTCATTTTTATATCAGTCCTTTTCATCAATTTGAGTTTACCAGTATCCTGATTTCATATCAAATTTTAAAAAAATAACGGCTTCATAAAGCCTTCCTAACAAATCCTTTTTGTTAGGTAGAGGATATCTTATCCATCTTAATGCTTTCTTTAATGTCTTATAATTGATAACTAATATAGGAAACCGTCTTTCCAATTCAGCAGCATTTTCTACATAAAATGTTGGGCAACTCCATGGGCTATGGCTCTTCCTAATAAGCCCTTTAGTTTCTAACTCAGCAATCTCCTTTTTGCAAATTTCCAGATGCATAGGTCCCACAGTGATAGACCTTGCTTTAGTGGGAATTTCCATTTCCTTAAAATTAGGTTCATATGGTAACGTAATCACATGTTTCTGTCTTTCCCAAAAGGCCTTATAATGACAAGCCATGTAGTACAATGAATCCTACTCTAACAAGGAATCCTAAGTCCACTAGGAATCCTAGTCCAACAAGGAGTCGTAATGATATTAGGTGTTCAAGTGAAAATGTGAATCCTGATTCAACTAGGAGGCCTACTCCGACTAGGAATCCTACACAAGCTAGGAGTCCTACTCCAACTACAAATCCTAATCCAATTAGGATTGTACACGAGCCACTCAAATATGATGGACCAATGACTAGAGCTCGTATGAAGAAGTTCAAGGAAACTTTAGTAGTGTTCATGAAGCAAGAGTTGAAGCTTGGGTTGGAGATCCAAAGTCCAAGTGAGATTTGGTTTAATCAAGACAATGGGCCTGAAGGTACTCTTATCAACTTAATTTAATATATGGAGACATGAACAAGTCAAAATAGGCCCAAAATAAACAAGTCAAGCTAATTAGAGTCCAATACTCAAGAATAGTCCGCTTATTATATGTTACTTAAGCCCAAATGTCATATTTATTATATGAGTTAGGGTTGGATGAATTTTAAGAGTATTTGGTCATTTAAGGAAGTCTTTTAATAGTTAGGAGTCTTGTTTTAAGTTATCTTTTTAGTCTAGGAGTTCTATTCCTAGTCTTATTGTTATTTGCTTCCTTCTCATTATAGAATTATGTTTTTTTAAGACCTATATAAGCTAGTGCGAATTTCTATATAAAGGGAGTTGTTGAATATTGATTATTTTGGAGTTAATTCTTCATGAATTAATCAAGTGAAGGCTTGGTATTTTACAAACTTAGTGTAATCTAAACTTATTTTTGTATTAAACAACCTTTAATTTTTTATAATTAAGGTTCTTAAGTACAAGTTATTTAAGGGTCTTGTTGGGAGTTAGAATTTTTTTGCTTGATTAGGTGAATGATCCTTGGTGAAGACATTAACATTGAATACGGGTTTGGCACAAGTTAGCTACGTTTGTATCACGTTAGGGATCTTAAAACATATTTCAGCCATCGTTTCTTACTTAATAATTTCAATTCTTTCTTTTACTACTAGTAGTAATAATTGTTCTTTTATTTTTTTTATGATTAACTTCCTTAGATGAGAAAGCTAAGAATGGTTCTTTTGCCTTGATTTTATTTTGAATAATTTCAATTTCTTTTATTCTTGGACTAGAAATAAAAGAGAAATAAATTATTCTTCCTTCCTTTTCTGATGTTATTCCCTTCTCAGATACCTCTTTTATTGGATATAACAAATGTATAAAAGGATTTTCTAATATTACTGGGTGAGATAACCCTTTCACCATTATAAATGGTATTTGGAAGCAAACCCCTTTTATTACATAGGACAACATCTGATAGTTTATACTTAATCTTTACTCTTGACCTGTCTGTCGTATTTAATTCTTCTGTTGTTTTAGAGAAATATTTGGATGGAATTATCCCCTTATTAATGCAATTCAAGTCAGCTCCTGAATCTAATAAAGCAATAGTATGAAAAAGAAATTGCTTATTGACTACTATGGTAATATAAGTATTCCATTTATGAGTAACCACATGATCTACCAAATTAATAAACTGGAGATTATCTACTTCGTCCTAATTTAATGGGTCTCTTTCTACGTTTTTAAGATCGGTTAGCAGACCTTTCCATCTCTTCTTCTTCCTCCTCTTCCTCTCTTCTTTTGGCTATTTCTAGAAGAGATATTCTCTCTCTTAATTATTTTAATTATGTCTTAACAACATTTATCTCTACTCTTAGTTCTCCTAATGTAGGTTCTCTGACTTTAGCCTTTCTAGATCTCTAGACTCTTCCATGATCTCTTTAAGATCATAAGGCTTATCTTACTAGATATCTTCTTTTCTAGAGGATTTGAAGAAGTAGATCCTTCTTCTCCAATTTTATATTGATTTAGATATTTTTCCATCTGTTTTTTCTCTTCTCCTCCTTATCTTGGAGTCGATCTATAAGATCTAGGATCATGTCGTCTTCTTTCAATAGGGTATGTAACCTATTCATTTAACATAGTGCTTTGTAATAATCACAATTTCCCTCGCAGTCCTTGGGTGGCAAGGAAGTAGATGATGAGTCGGAACTGGATTCATAAGTATCGTCGACAACATTTATTTCATAATCTTCCTTATCTGAATCTGTTTCAGTAATGAAGAGACTGATCAAAGATCTCTTAAGTCCTTTATCTATAGATAAGGACTGGATTTCTTGTTTTACCTTACACTTATTGGCATAATGACCTGGTTTTCTACATTTATAACAGACTAAATTCCTTTTTGGTCTCTTTTTCTTTTTAGAAGAAGTTTGTGCAACTTTATGAGGCTGCTTAACCTCATATATTTTATAAGGTTTTATTTTTCTCTGATAATAATAATTATCTTTTGCCCGCATCTTCTTCTTATTAGAAAATAAAGGCTGGTATCCTATATGCTCATAGAAGTCTCCTAACAATCTTTTTTCTAATTGCCTTATCCTTCTTTAGTTGATTATGAATCTTCATCTTATTGCATAACGAGATTCCCGTAGCTACAACTTCTGATGCCAAACTTCCATATGTATACATATTATATCGTATAACTCCGTCCTATTTATTTTTAATCCTCGTCTTAACCCTTTCTGCAAATAAGGGCGGTAATCCTGCTAGGAAATTTTCTTTTCAAAAATCACTATGATTGTCTTCTCTAGTGTAAACAGTAGAGAAGAACATGTCTTTATACCATTTAAAATGAGATAAATCGGGGCACCTGAAAATCATAAGCTGTTCATGTGATTTATCTAAATAAGTAGTAGTGGATCCTAAGAAGTGAATTCCTATAGTATATAATAAGGTACTAATTGCATCAGAATCGCTCTTTGTCGCATAACTAGTTGTCCTCTAGTGTTTTGAACAGTAGTCATTTCAGTTTGCTCCAAGAATTTACATCTTCGCTTCTTGCGATAAATAAAAATCTCACCAGCCTTTAAGCTGGCCTATAAAGCCTACGGTGATGGCTTTAGCTACCGTGCCTTCATAATTCCCTCGCACTCTTGAAGGGTTTGCATACATGGTCATGTAATGCAAAATGTTCTTAATTTGATATTCAGATAGTCCGTCTATATTCCATTCAACTATAGACGTACCATCATATGAGACAGAATTAAAGGAATTATCTTCATATTGAAGATCAATAGGGGATAGCCTTAGATAATAAGTCTTTGCTGGAATACTATCATTTATCTTAGAATAGGTAATTTTATTAATCTGGTTTATGTCTTCAGAAAATATACTTTCGAGATTATTAATAAATCTTTCTTCCTTTTCTATTTCTTTAAGATTCAAATAATCTTCTAGGTTATTATAATAATCGTTGCATAAAAATCTTCCTTGTTGGACTAATTCTCCTCTTAATTGAATTAAGCTTGTAGTGTCATATGAACAAAACTAGCACAATGAATCCTACTCTAACAAGGAGTCTTGATGCTACAAATCCTACTAGCTCCATGAATCCTAATCCAATAAGGAGTCCTGACTCAACTAGGAATCCTAACCCTGCAAGGAATCCTGATGACATTAGGAGTTCAAGCAATGAAAGGAATCCTAATTCCACTAGGAATCCTGATTCAATGAGCAGTCCTAGTTTGATTCAAATTACAAGTCGATAAGCTTATCCAAGACATTTGGACTAAGGAAATATCAAGGCTTGAAGAATTAGATTTAAGTTCAAGGCTCATTAATCTAATTCAATTTATTGGGCTTAGAACGACCAAAGAAGATGAATTGGAGCATATGAAGACTTTAAGCCTAAGTTAGCTTATGTTTTGAGGCCCATCTACATATAACTTATGTAAATTAGCATTTTATGGCTTATTTTGGGCGGCCATACATGTATTTTATCCTATTTAGGACTTTGTTTAACTTATCTTTTTTAGTTAGGAAGGTTATCTTTATCTTGAATCTGATGTAAATGCTTATTAGTTAAGATTTAGGGTTTTCTAAGGCCTATATAAGGCTAGTAAGGATTTTGATATAAATAATTAAGTTGAATTTGAGTAATAATTCATTATTAAAGCTAAAAGCTGTTTTGCTCTTGTCTTTATGTTCTTATGTAGAATGCATGCTTAAGAAACATTCAAGTAGATTGATCATCTTCTTATAGAGTATTTGAAATACGGATTTAGGAACAAGTTTTCTAAATTCTAATTCTTGATCATCTTTTTAAGAAATCTATTTTCTAACCTCTCTTAGGGGTTGAACCAAATTGATTCTTGGGATTTTTATGTTAATGTGTTAGGGTCCATAAATCAAATGGGGTTCTCAAGCTTATTCATGGAGGTTCCATATCATTTGGTATCAGAGCTTTGGCAATAGATCATGATTTATCCTTAACAAGCTTGACCGATGGCATTGGGGCTTAGTTTGATGATTAAGCAAGATGAGACGAAAATCCACCCACGTAAGGGAGAAATCATGTTGCTTTCTATTAATCCAAATAGAAATGAGCGGATTTTGATATTTAGGAGGCATATAATGAAATAAATTAGGCTAGAGTGTTATTCGGTACACCCACTCAAGCTTTCCCTTGTTTTTGTTAAGGAATCATGGAAACGCAATTTACTGGTGGTGTTGGGGCGTGACTTGATGATCAAGCAGCAACAGATGCAAATCCATGCGCATAACGGAGAAATCATATTACTTTCAATTAATACAAGCGGGAATGCATGCATTTTGATGCTTGAGAGGCATATAATGAGACAAATTAGGTCGGAGTATTATTAGGTACACCCACGTGAATTTTCTCTTATTTTCATTTATGGAGTCATTGGAACATAAACAAGCTTTGTTAGTGGCATTGTAGCGTGATTTGATCATCAAGTAGGAAGAGACATAAATCCACGCGCGTAATGGAGAAATCATGTTGCTTTCAATTAATTCAAGTGGGAATGCACACATTTTAAAGTTTATGACATATATAATGAAGTAATTTGGGCCGGAGCATTATTAGGTAAGCCTATGCAAATTTTACCTTGTTTTCATTAAGTTAGCTCATAAAATTTGGACTACGAGAGTTATTAGCTAGTCCAACTCCTCTCTAGTTCTTGAATTGACTTTAGTTTATTCATCTTTCTTTATTTATTTATTCATATTTTGCCTCTTCTTATGGAATAAGGGTTTTCGCACTATAAAAGTGACATGCAACCAAATACTTGAGCTAGTGAGCATATTATTTGTCTTCTATCTTTCGGGAAATCAAGTTATGGATTCTTTTAAGAATCTTATGGACTTATGAAGACTCGTGCTAGTGAACCTAGAATCATAGCTCACGTCTTTTCTTTGTTTTGTGTTCTTTGCTTACCCTAGTGTTTAAATCAATTTGATTTGATCCTTATGCTTAACCGTATGGAAGATAATAAAGAAATTACGATTTGTTTTCTTATTGGATCCGAAATCCTAACTATGTTTTCATTTCTTCATTTCTTTTGTTTGTCCCTTTCTAATCTATATCTAGTATGATGGTTTGGTTTTATTTGGCGAGCATAAAAACGAGTGTTGAGTTAAAGTGCGTCGAAGCGGCAATCATAGGCACTGATCCAATACTTAGATAAATGCGAAGAAAGAAAATTAGTTGATCCAGTATTGATATCCTTCTCTGAATGAACCTAGACGACTCTCTTGGAGAAAATAGGGAACGCCGAGTATCGAGGCACGCCTAAATATTCCAATTCAGGATTTGCACCATTGGGATCTCTATCATTTCTTGTTTTTCTAGGCACGAAGACTCTTGATGATATAAGGATTGGCATAAGAAATCATGGGAACGCAATTGACAAGCTTGGCTAGTAGATTGGGGCATAACTTAATGATCAGGAAAGACAAGACGTAAATCCATGCGCGTAAGGAAGAAATAATGTTGTTTCAATTAATCCAAGCATAATACAAGTGGGAATGTGAGTTTTTTATGTTTGGAATGCATATGATAAAGCAATTTGGGTCGGAGTATTATTAGGTAGGCCCACACGAATTTTCTCTTAGTTTCGTTAAGCTAGCTCATAAAATTTGGGAATACGAGAGTTATTGACTAGTCAACTCCTATCTGGTCCATGATTTGACTTCAATTTATTCAACATTCTTTATTTATTCATTTATTTCTTCTTATGGAATAATGGCTTTCGCACTACAGAAATTGCATTCAACTAAATACTTGAGGACGTGAGCGATAAATCTATGTTTGCTAGTGCAATTGTTGATAAGTCTACAAAGTTCTTGAAAGAATCCATAATTTGATTTCCCATAAGGTAGAAAATTGAAATAATATGCTCACTAGCCTCAAGTATTTTGTTACGTACGATTTTTATAGTGCATAAGCCCTCATTCCATAAGAAGAAGAAACTAGAAGCTAAAAATGAATAAACAAAAAAAGAAAGATGAATAAACTAAAGTCAAATCAAGAATGAGAAAGGAGTTAACTGGTCAACAACTCCCACAGTCCTAAATTTGAAGAACCAGTTTAATGAATGCAAGGGGAAATTTGCATGGGCCTACCTAATAACACGCTAAATTAAATTACTTCATTATATGCATCCTAAACACAAATACACTCACATTCCAATTATATTATGCTTAGATTAGGTGAAAACAACATGATTTCTCCCTTATGTAAATGTATTTACGTCTCGTCCTACATGATCATCAACCTAAGCCCTAATGCCAATGGTCAAGCTTGTCAATGGCGTTCCCATGATTAATCCTTGTGTCATCAGGTGCCCTCATGCCTAGAGAAATAAGGAATGATGGAGATTCTATTGGTCCAAACATATGGGTGTGCCTTGATTCTCGTCGTTCTCTCTTTCCTCTAAAAGATTCGTTTGTGATCTTATTTGGGTGAATGATCTTATAGGTGAATTTGAGGAACTCAAAGTGAATGTTGATGACCCCTCAAAAGGAGTAGATGAACCTATAGAGAAGCTCAAGAAGATCAACACAATCAAGATCCTACTTAAGATTCCCAAGAGATGGAAAGCTTTTAAGATCTTCCAAAAGCTTGGAATTTCAAAAAGGATCATCCTCCCACTCAAATCATTAGACCTACCAAAAAGTGTAAGTACTCATTCTAAATTAGTAGCTTTAAATAATCTAGACTTTGTTTCTCAAATTGAGCCAAGGGCCATTGATGAGGCTCTAAAAGATGACAGTTGGGTGATCTCTATGCAAGATGAACTCAACCAATTTGAGAGAAACAAAATGTGGGAACATTTTCCTAAACCCATAGATAACCAAATTATAGGTTGTAAATGGGTTTTTAGAACAAAGCTTGATGAGCAAGGCTCTATCACTAGAAACAAAGCTAGATTGGTTGAAAAAGGTTAGAACGAAGAGAAAGGCAATGATTATGATGATACCTTTGCTCCGGTTGCTAGATTAGAAGCTATTAGGATGCTTTTAGCATATGCCTGTCACATAAATTTTAAACTTTTTCAAATGGATGTGAAAGGTGATTTTTTAAATGGTTTCATTGAGGAGGAAGCCTATGTTGAGCAGCCTCCTAGTTTTAAAGATCATAAGTTTCCAAATTATGTTTTCAAACTTTTTAAAACCTTGTATGGATTGAAGCAAGCTCCTAGAGCTTGGTATGAAAGGCTTAGTTCTTTTCTAATTGAGAATTGATTTCAAAAGGGCAAGGTTGACACTACTCTTTTTGTAAAGAAATATAAACATGATACTCTAATTGTTCAAATTTATGTTGATAACATTGTATTTGGTGCTACTAATGAGTTGCTTTGTGAGGATTTTGCTAAGTGCATGACTAGGGAATTTGAAATGAGCATATGATGGGAGAGCTCAAATTCTTCCTTAGTCTTCAGATCAAGCAAAGCAAAGATGAAATATTCATCAACCAATCTAAGTAGCCAAGACCCTAATTAGTGTCACAACTAAATTAGACATGGATAAGAAGGGCAAGAGCGTAAATGAAAAGCTCTATAAATGTATGATCGGATCACTTTTATACTTAACTGCCTCTAGATCCAATATTATGTATATAGTGTTTACCTTTGTGCTAGATTTCAATCTTGTCCAAAAGAATCTCATTTAAATGTCGTCAAAAGAATTTTAAAATATTTATATGGAATCTTGAACCTAGGACTTTGGTATCCTAGAGAAACTCCCTTTGATATAATAGGTTATTCGGATGTCGATTAATGCCGGTAGTCTATTAGATAGAAAGAGTACCTCCGAAACTTGCCAATTTCTAGGTGATTGCTTAGTATCTTGGTTTAGTAAGAAATAAGTCTTGATTGCTCTCTCTACCACGGAATCCGAATATGTGGCGGCAAGTTGTTGTTATGCTCAAATCCTTTGGATGAGGCAACAATTAAGAGATTATGGGAGAGAGGTTGATCACATTTCTATCAAATGTGATAACACTAGTGCTATAAACCTTTCTAAGAATCTTATTCAACACTCTAGGAGTAAGCATATAAATATTAGACACCACTTCTTGAGAGATCATGTTCAAAATGGTAGTGTAGTACTAGAATATGTTGATACAAACAAACAACTAGCCGATATTTTCACACAAATCCCTAAATGAGGAGAGAATGAATTTCATAAAAAGAGAAATATAAATGATAGATGGAAGCACCTTAGCTTAAATCCTTGCCAATATATGCAAATTTTTGCTTATGATACTTATACTCGTGATTTTATTTTTGCACAAGTTGAGTATTGAAATTCTCTTAGCCATAGATTCTTTTAATCTTGGTGCATCTCAAAACTTATACATAAAATGATGTGATAAAAATGAAAAGAGCATTCTCATGCATTCATTTTAACATAAGTTTTTTGTATGAAATTACAAAAAGTGCGCTCATGCCCTAGAGGAGCGCTCGCACTTTATAGATCTATAAGCAATCCTAGAAATGACCTTAAAAGCTCGCTCATAACTCTTCAGTGTGACAATGATTTCTTAAAATTATAGTTATTGTGACTATTTTTTTCAAAAGCGCGACCGCTCTTCTCAGGGGCGCCGTGCTTCCTTTCGATTTCAGCAAAAAAACTAGTTGTTATAGATTTTTTAAAATGGGTTTTAATGAGAAACTAGCCATATTTTACCCTTTTTCACAATTTGACCCTTTTTCACACCTCCTTAAGGCTATAAAAGCCACATCTTACACATTTGCATCATTTTTTCACAACTATTTCATAAAGCTCTCAAAAAACCCCACTTTTCTGCTTCAAAAATTCCCAATCTTCTCTTCCTCTTCCTCTTCCTCAAGACAAACATGGATCCAAGAAAGGCAGTTGAAAGAAGCTCCTCATCAACTCCATCCATAATATAAAGAATGAAGGGAGTGAATGATGGACCTAGAATCAAATACATGATTATAGAAAGGAAAGAAACTCAATCTAATTATTTCTTTGATGAAGAAGCTCTTCTTAAACTTAGTATATCACAAGAAGTACACACCCTTGTTGATAATGTAGGACTTAGAGACTTCTTCCTACCCTCTATCTTAGAGATTCGTTTTGAGATTCTTACTAAGGAATTTCTTTCTACTTTAGTAATCAACATAAAAGGAGATGGGGATTACAATTATAGGATAGAGTTTAGGCTCTTTGAGGAGAGAGGAACCCTTACTAGAATCCAATTCTCTTCCATTTTTGGATTTTAACAAAGAGGCTATCTCTTAATCATTGAGAACCTTGTAGAGATGCCTCTCTCTTTTTCCCAATTTTAGAGGCAAATTTCCATTAAGGAGACCAACTCTAAATATTCCCTGTCTAAAGATCTTAAATCCCTCACCCATTGGGCAATTTATAGGATGATCGCCACCAACATCTATGCTAGAGATAATGGGTTCGAGAAAGTTCCCCAAAAAGATCTTCTTTTCCTCTGTGCGATGATTCATGGTAAGCGTATCCTTACTTCCAAGTTCTTTTTTGATCACCTCTTTCATCTTGGCAATACTCAAAAAGGTGTCATTCTTATCTATTCTCATGTCACCAAAATTGCCAAACACTTCCAAGCCCTTACTCCTCTCAACAAGACTGACATAACTCCTCATATCTCATCACTCTTACTTGGCTTAGCATTCCTAGAGCATGCCAAGGTCTTTCGACTTGGACCTAAGTGGGAAATGGATGAGGAATTCTTTTTTCTAATTGGGAACTATGTGGATGATAGGAAGAAAAGAAGAAAGATCATAGGATCCCTAGTGAACCAACCCCTTCTTCTTTTCTTACTCAAGCTTCTCTTTCTTTTGAGGACAAAGTCCTAAAGCAAATGAAAAAGACTTGGAGTTACCTCCACTATTCATATACGGACTTACTGTAGATTCAAAAAGCACACGAGATTCTCATTTTCATGAAGAGGATTGGGAAGAAGAAGAGGAAGAAGAGGCTCCCATTCTACCTCCTCAAGTAAGCTCTAGTGGAAAAGGAAAGGAGCTTATAGTCTATCAATAGGAAGACGAAGAAGAGAATGACAAGGAAGAGGATTGATTTCTTCATTTGTTCATTTTTTTTTCTTTCTTTTATTTCTCATTTTGTTTTTTCCTTCACATGCATGTCTTCCTTACATTCTTCAGCCTTAAAGCAAGTCTTGTAAAAAGATCTCAAAAGCGCGAGGGTGCTTCCAAGGCACGAGGGCACATTTCAAAAGGTTAAAAGTTTACAAGGCGTTGAAAAGTCCACCTGACAGAAGGCCAATCATCTCGTGAGACTTGGCAGTCAAAGTGTCAAAGCTCCAAGAAATACGAGGGCGCCTCTCTTTAAGCCTTAAGATAAATATTGGTAGAAGCTAGCGCAACGAGAAGTGCAATCAAGGCAAGAGCGAGGGCGCTATTATGTCACGGAGGCGATCTTCGCAATTAATGCAATGTCAATAACTATTGAGGCATCAGCCACCCAATCAGTGCCACGTGGCTAGAGCCATGGGAGCCCCAACGTTCTTTTAAGAAAGCGTAGGGGCGCTTTCCATGACTTTAGGCATTTTTTTTCTAAGTCATCAAATCTTGCAATTAGAAAGTTTTGGCTTCATTATAACGTCTCCAAGGGGTTGGTATGTGTATAAATACCCCTCTTAAAGACTCTACAACTAAGTGTATGAATTAGATATACCAAAACTCTTGCAAATTCATTTCTTAAATTTTTACAGTCAATTTTTTCTTTGTAAAGTGTATTAAGTTAAAACCTTTGTTCAACTAAAATTTAAAAGAGTTATTGTATAAGCCTAGGTATTAAAAACATAAGGAATTGGTTGTTGAGTAACTATTAATACTCAAGGCTTAAGGGACTTAGTGAGAGTTTGATACACTAAGGGAAGAGGTTTAGTGTGAGCCTTGAAAACACCAAGTTGTTGGGTAAACTTGTAAAACCCAAAGGTTGTAATCTTAGTGATTATAGTGAAACATTCAAGTGTGGTCTTAAGGAGTGGCTGTAGGGAGGTTTGTTCCCGAACCACTATAAATCCTTGGTATTATCTTCTATAACTCTTAATCGCCTTACGTTTATCTTAATCTCTCCTGTTTTTACCTAAAGTCTTTTATTTCTGCAATTTGAGGTCACCAATTCAACCCCCCTTTTTTGTTCTAAGGACAACACCTATGATTTCTGCTTCCATGTGCTTTCACTCAACAGTTATGCTTATACTCTCCAAATAAAACCAAACCATCACACTAGATAGAGATTAGAAAGAGAGGCATAAAAGAAATGAAAAAGAATGAGAACATAGGTAGGATTTCATGTATGATAAGGAAATAAATCACAAGTTCTTTATTTCTTCCATACGGCAAAGCATAAGGACTGAATTGAATTCATTTAAACATAAGGATAGACAAAGAATACAAAAGAAAGGAAGGACATGAGCGATATGTCTAGGTTCGCTAGTTCGAGTCTTCATAAGTTCATAAAGATCTTGGAAGAACCCATAACTTAATTCTCCGTAAGGTATAAAACTGAAATAATATGCTCATTAGCCTCAAATATTCGGTCGCATGCAGTTTTCATATCGCAAAAGGTCTCATTTCCTAAGAAGAAGAAACTACAAGCTAACATTCCTGCCCAAATTACTTCATTTTATGCGTCCCAAACATCAAATTGTGCAAATTGCTGCTTGGAATAATTGAAAGCGACATGATTTCTTGATCACCCATATGGATTTTCGTCTTGTCTAGCTTGATCATTAAGTCATGCTCCAATGCCACTAGTGAAGCTTGTCAATTACGTTCCCATGATTCCTTAATGAAAATAAGAGGAAATTTGCATGGGCGTACCTAATAACCCTCTGGCTCAATTTACTTCATTATATGACTCCCAAACATCAAAGCACCTGCATTCCCGCTTGTATTAATCAAAACAAACATGATTTCACCCTTATGCACGTGGATTTGCATCTCATACTGCTTGATCATCAAGTCATGCCCCATTGCCTTCGGTTAAGCTTGTTAATTATGTTCCCATGATTCCTTAACAAAAACAAGCGGAAATTTGCATCGACGTACCTAATAACACTCCGAGACAATTTACTTCATTATATGCCTACCAAAACATCAAAACACGCTCATTCCCGTTTGGATTAATCGAAAGCAACATGATTTCTCCCTTACGGGCATGGCTTTACGTCTTGTCCTGCTTGATGATCAAGCTAAGCCCCAATGCATTCCCATGATTCCTTATGCCAATTCTTATGTCATCAGGATTCCTCATGCCTTGAGAACAAGGAATGATGGAGATTCTAAAGGTGCAAATCCTGAATCAGAATATTGGGGTATGCCGCGATTCTTATCATTCCCTCTTTCCTCTAGAAGATTCATCCGCGATCACTCGGTGAATGATATCAATACTCGATCAACTAATTTTCTTTTTTTGCATTCGTCCAAGCTAATTACAAGATCAAGGGCCAAAAATATGAAGGAAGCACTTGTTAGGCTTATCAAGAATATTTGGGCTCAAGACACTAGCCATGATGAGTAAACTCTAAATCAAGTCTAAGAAATATTAGCTTGATCTAATACCAAGGGGTTTGATTAATTCTAATTGGGCCTTAATTATTCAAATCAAGCTAGTAACGTACTAAGGAAGCAAGTTAGGCCAAGGAGGACTTAAAGAGCAAGCCCATGTGTGTGACCTCCTTAAGTAATTAGGGTTTCAACTTAAGCTTGCTGACTAGTCAACAAGGTGGGTGGCACCTTCTATTTTTTATTTAGGAAGTTTCTTATTTGTTTTATTTTATTTAGGAAGTAATGATTTACTCCCTAAATGATTTATTTCTCTTTTTCCTATCTGAATTATAGGGGAAACTTGATTGTTAACTATTTAAGAATTTAATTTTATTTCTTATTTAGTTTAGGAAGTAATCTATTGTCTTCTAAGTGATTTTATTACTTTTCGAGTGTTAATCTAGGGTTATAAGAGGCTTATAAATATCTTGAATTCGGCTACCTATATAAATCAATCTTGTATGAATTATTTTCTTATCAATGAAGTAAGTTATTTCTTTACTTTGTTCTTTGTGAACTTTTCAAGTTTTCTTTCATTGTTTGCGAATTCCTTGTCCTATCAATTTTCAGAACTTAATCGTTTTAAGCTTTAGAATTGCGGTGACATACATCTTTTTATAATCAAAGGGTTTTAGTTCTATCATCATAGATTTGAATTTGACAATTCTAAAATTAGAATCAATTTCAATTTGGGTCCTATATCTCTATATATAGAGTCCACATCATTTGATATAAGAGCTTCGACTTCAAGTTAGGATTACTTATCCAATTTTCAATTCTTTGTTTGTTCTCTTATTGATTCAATTTTTTAGCTTATTCAAAAAAATCAAAGAAGGCCAAAATTATCTTTGTTACACCAAAAGACCGAAAATTGATTTCTTATTGCTAAAGGGTTTGGATTCAAGCAAAATACCACTCTAGCAAGTTCTTTTGTTAATTTCGCCTATATTCAAAAAGACAAAAAAGTTCTTGCAATTTCAGTTTGCACCTAGTTAAAAAAAAAGAAAGATGAAGAAAGTTGTTCGGTGCAGAAAAAGTGAGTTGGAAGTAGTCTTGTAACTACAAGATCCGATTCCTTGTTGAATCCCATTTGTTACCCTTCCTTCACAATTATGGCATCCTATACCTTACTTTTCTTTATTTTTAAGCGAGTCTTGTTCATTTGATTATTTTCTTTTATTTGATACTTGTGCATTGCATTTGAACTTTAAAAGTTTAAATTTTAAGTTCTTGTGTTGATTTGATAAGTAATTTGTTACAATTCCTTGTTTGCTTGTCTTAGTTCTGTAAGATTAGATAAAGGAATTTAAATGGTAAAAGGCGAGTGGTGAGTTCAAAAGAGGGTAAAAGCTTAAAATTGAGCGAAAAACACTAGGGATTGCATCAAAAGAGTAAAACACGTTAGAGAGTGACTAGGTGAGGTATCTTTTGTTTCCTTTCTTATTGAGTAGGTTATACAACATGTCTCAAGATAAAGCAAAGTGCACTCAGAGTGAGGAAGGGCATGTAGATATGAAAATCTATATGAATTCCATCCAACAAATAATGGAGAAGATGGAGATGAGATTCGCCGAGAGACTAATTGACTTTGAGGATAGATTTGACAAGTTTGAATCTCAAACTCAAAGGGAGCATAATACATGCAACAATCAATTCCATGGAAGAAGGGAGATCCGAGATGATCAAGAAGATGATGACCAAATGCCTAATTTGGGGAGATATGGACGTGCACGACTTTACAACAATCTAGGAAGTATCAAAATGAAAATTCCAAGCTTCCAAGGCAAAAGTGACTCCGAATCATACTTGGAGTGGGACAAAAAGGTAGATTTCATCTTCGAGGGTCATCACTGATACAAACCAAACTAGCACAATGAATCCTACTCCAACAAAGAGTCTTGATAATATAAATCCTACTAGCTCAAGGAATTCTAATCAAATAAGGTGTCTTGACTCAATTAGGAATCCTAATCTTGCAAAGAGTTCTGATGATATTAGGAGTTCAAGCAACAAAAGGAATCCTAATTCAACTAGGAATCCTGATTTAACTAGGAGTCCTAGTTCGACTCAAATTGCAAGTTAATGAGCTTATCCAAGACATTTAGGCTGAGGATACATCAAGCCTTGAAGAATTAGATTTAAGTTCAAGGCTCATTAATCTAATTCAATTTATTGGGCTTGAATGAATCTAATTGGGCTTAAAAGGACCAAAGAAGTTGAATTGGAGCATATCAAGACTTTGGGCCTAACTTGGCTTATGTTATGAGGCCCATCTATATGACTTATGTAAATTAGGGTTTTATGGCTTATTATGGGCAGCCACACATGTATTTTAACCTAATTAGAACTTTGTTTAAGTTTTCTCTTTTAGTTAGGAAGTTTATCTTTATCCTATATGAGATGTAAATCTTTATTAGTTAAGATTTATATTTTTCTAAGGCCTATAAAGACTAGTACGAATTTTGATGTAATGAATTAAAAAAAGTTAAAGTTGAGTTTGAATCATAATTGGTTATTAAACCTAAAAGCTGTTTTACTTTTGTCTTTGTGTTCTTGTGTAGAATGCATGCTTAAGAAACATCTAAGTAGATTTATCTTGTGCAGTGTTTCGAAATTGGGATTTAGGAACCAATTTTCTAAATTCTAATTCTTGATCATCTTTCTAAGTAATCTATTTTCTAACCTTTCTTTGGGGTTGAACCAAATTGGTTCTTGGGGTTTTCATGTTAATGTGTTGGGGGTCCATAATTCAAAAGGGATTCTCCAGCTTATTCATGATGGTTCCATATCAATCACTATTCTAAGGAAAAGAAAGTCAAATTAGCCACCGTTGAATTCACCAACCATGCCTTAGTATGGTGTGATATGAACGTGCCTAACTTGTACTAAGCCCATATTCAATGTTGATGTCTTTACTAAAGATCGTTCACCTAATCAAGCAAAAAAACTCTAACTCCCAACAAGACCCTTAAATAACTTGTACCTAAGAACCTTAATTATAAAGAATTAAAGGCTGCTTAACATAAACAAAAGTTTAGATTAGACTAAGTTTGTAAAATGCCAAGCCTTCACTTGATAAATTCACCAAGTTCATAAATAACAAAAGAGGAGAATTAACTCCAAAAATAATCAATATTCAACAACCCTCTTTACATAGAAATTCATACCAGCTTATATAGGCCTTAAAAAAACCTAGTTATATAATGATAAGGAAGCAAATAACAATACGACTAGGAATAGAACTCCTAAACTAAAAAGATAACTTAAAACAAGACTCCTAACTATTAAAAGACTTCTTTAAATGAACAAATACTCCTATAATCCATCCAATCCAAACCCATATAATAAACATGACTATTGGGCTTAAGTAACATGTAATATGCAGCCCATTCTTGAGTATTGAACTACCGTACACATAACTAATAATACTCCTACCCAAATAACTTCATTATATGCGTCCCAAACATGAAAACACTTACAGTCCAGCTTGAATGGGTAGGCGTAAGGCCACCGAATCCCATAGTAAGCCTGACTATTCATTATCTCAATCAAATTGAAATCCGAACTCAATCCAAAGCACTTCTTCCACAATTTGGTCCACCAGCATAATTAGGCGAGACTTGAATTTATATAAAATTACAAATTGATAAGTCTAAAAGTTATACTACGGAGAACCTAGAATTTTACAAGTCAAACATACCAAATTCAATTACATCAACCCGATGATGAATGAGTCGGGCTCCTAGATAAGAATTGCGAAAAGACTAACAATCACCTGAACAATAGTGAAATTGAGACTGTCAGTCTCGAGAGTTAGTTAAAATCATATATCCCAAAACGAATATAAATACCTCAATAAAACATTTATTTAATTAAAATAAAGTACATATAATGCTATGCTTCTATAAAATAAAATAAATTTTATTTCATACTATGGGACAGAATACCTCAGTAGAACCCTAGTCTCAACAATAACATCTCGACTCTCTGATTCTAACAAACTGGCGCACAGAGAGCAAAGCTCGACTAGGATCCTTAAATCCAGTCCAGTCACTTAAGTTCTCACTAATAGTCTTAGCCTTTCAGCTCTGTTACTCCGATAAGCCTGGCGCACAGAGAGTAAAGCTCGACCAGGTTCCTTAAGTCCAATCTAGTCACTTAGGTTTCCAATAAAGCCAGCGTCTAGAGAGCATTGCTCGACCAGGGACCTTTACTCTGGCAAAGTCACTCTACTCAGCCCAGAGAGTTAAACTCGACCAGGGCAAGTCCTAAACTTACCTTTTTAAATTTAGCAACCTTTAACTTTTTATTTTCTGTCTCTGATTCATACCCGATGCGCACGCGGTCCTGATGTAACACATCAAGTGACATGTTCTACTACCGACTCATCCCGAGACAATAAGAAAACACAAAACCATAATGCAGTAAATGAAGTATATATGAATACTGATTAAATAAATAATTAAAATTTTAAATTATTTAATTAGAACTATTACGTAAAAATCCTAGCATGACAGGTGAACAGATATATGACTTTAACTCACAGTTCCGATGACCTCCTAGCTCTGCTCTGATGCCTCCGGTAGAGCAAGTCAAACGGACGGATTTATCTAATCACTGGAACAATTTTTATATCAGAAGAAGTAAAATATTTGATAATTAAACCTAGGCTTAGACTCCTAGGACTGACTATCTAAAAATTTTCTACTCGGGTAAATTCTACTGAATATCCGGCAGAACCTCCCCTAAATACGGATGTCTACCCCTCGTCTTATAGGTCCAGTACCTACCAGAAAACACTTCAAATATTCCAATAATTTATTTAACGGGAGTCGGGCCACCAAACTACATTATTTTTCCTGACTCCGCCACACAACACAAAACATAATTATTCGCAGACAGCCCGACAAACTATCTATTTTAACTAATAAACCTCACATAACTTTTCTAATATTCAACACAACAATTAAACACATAATTTTTATCAATGAATTCTAAACTCAATGGGCTAGAGAATTACCGAGATGCTTGATCGCTCGGTCGACTCGCCACCAGCTACCGGAGTCTGATCGACGATTCGAACGTGCCTACAGACTCGAGACAACGTGCTGATGATGATCCTAGCTTTCGATCTTCCAATTCAACCCTAGATTATCCAGTGAAATTTGCGGACGATCTCGCTGTCAATTTTCAAACGGAGTTCGATCTCCACGAAACCGGTGCCATTGGAAAGCTTGAGCTAAGGAGAGTTTGGATATGTCCTCTGATTGGCCATCCCTTGCCAGAACTCGCAGGAAAATAAAAAAACTTCGGCTGCCCCCCATTTTCTCTCTCCATCATGAACTTCCAACTCCGGCCACCATTTGCGACATTACCACCGCCAAGATGAAGCTCAGGTCGAGGGGAGTTGTTCGCCACCAAGAACTGGGGCTACTACTGCCAGGAACGCCATGCATGGTGGCAAGGAAAGCTACGGCTGCCTTCCTCGCCCCGCGCCTACCGTCCCCGTTTACAGCTGCCACCAACACCCACGAGCTCGCTGCCGCCATCGAAGCCGATGCCCCCTTCCCTTTCGTCTTCTCTTCTTCCTTCCTTCTTTCTTTCTTTTTTTTCCTTCCTTTTCGACATTTAGTCCCTGAACTTTTCATCTTTACCATTTAGTCACTCAACTTTTTAATTACTAACAATTTCACCCTGCAAAATTTCTGATTAACCCTTAAACTTTTTTTTAGCTTTTTAACTAAGCCCCTAACTATTTAATTTGGACAAAATTAAAATTATTGAAAATAGAAAATTTCTTAATTACCCTTACTTTTAAAAGTGAAATTACCAAAATACCCTTATCGATATATTTAATTACAAAAATACCAAACATACAAATTTTCATTAAAACCCCATATTAATAGAATTATATTTTTAATCCTTATTCCAAAATAAATTTTCAATTTAATTCTAACACACAATTAATTTAATTAATCAATTTGCTAACTATTTTCCAATTAAATCAACACCATTAGCTAATTCAAATTCATTATTCCTAAATAAATTCTTTTATAAAAGATTATTTATTAATTCTTTCATAATTCTCAAATATAGAATTTTAATTCATATATTCATATTGGGGAAAAATTAAGCAGCCAAAAATATAATTTATTTTCCAATGAATTTACTTAATTACTTTCTTGAAAAAAAATCAAACTAATTAGATATAGAAAAATAACTCTCTTATTTTTATCTAGAATTGCAATTCTATTTTAAATCATCCCAATTAAATCAATTGAAAATAAAGTAATATTAATTTAAATAAAAACTCATTATTAACTAATACTAATATTATTATTATTAAGAGAAAATTTTGGGTATTACAGGTTTCATTACTTTGGATGCATATAATTAGTAATTTGGGTCGGAGTGTTATTAGGTAGGCCCTCACCAATTATTTCAATTCAAGGTTTGCACCATTGGGGTCTCGATTATTCTTTGTTCCTTTAGGCACAAGTACTCTTGATGCTATAAGGATTGGCATAAGGAATCATGGGAATGCAATTGACAAGCTTGATCGGCGGCATTGGAGTGTGACTTGATGATCAAGCAGGATGAGACGCAAATCTACGAGTAAGGAAGAAATCATGTTGCTTTCGACTAATCCAAGCGGGAATGCGGGAATTTTGATGTTTAGGATGAATACAATGAAGTATTTTGGGCTAGAGTATTATTAGGTAGGCTATGTGATTTTTTCTTATTTCATTAAGTTGGTTCATAAAATTCAGGACTAGAGGGTTCTCTAGTTCTTGATTTGACTTTAGTTTATGGATCTTTCTTTATTAGCTAGACTTGCACTAGCGAACATAGATTTATCGCTCACGTCCTTCCTTTCTTTTGTGATCTTTGTCACCCTTGTGTTTAATTCAATTCGATTTGATCCTTATCCTTAGCCATGGAAGAGAATAAAGAACTTGCAATTTCTTTCCTTAACAAATCCAAAATCCTACCTAGGTTTTCATTTGTTCATTTCTTTTGTTCATCTCTTTCTAATCAATGTCTAGTATTATGGCTTGGTTCTATTTTGCGATCCTAAACACGAGTGTTGAGTTAAAGCGCATCGAAGCGGCAATCATTGGCTGCATCTAATGCTTGGACAAATGCGAAGAAAGAAAATTAGTTGATCGAGTATTGATATCATTCTCCAAATGATCACGGGCAAATATTTAGAGGAAAGAGGGAACGTCGAGAATCGAGGCATGCCCAAATATTTCAATCCAGGATATGCACTATTGAGATCTCCATCATTTCTTGTTCCTCTAGGAACGACGATTCCTGCTGACATTAGGATTAGCATAAGGAATCATGGGAACGCAATTGACAAGCTTGACCAACGGCATTGAGGCTTAGCTTGATGATCAAGCAAGATGAGATGTAAATCCACATGCGTATGAAGGAAATCATGTTGTTTTTAATTAAGCCAAGCGCAATACAAGTGGGAATGCTAGTATTTTGATGTTTGAGATGCATATAATGAAGTAATTTGGGTCGAATTATAATTAAATGGGCTCACATGAATTTTCATTTATTTTCATTAAGTTGGCTCATAAAATTTAGGACTACGAGAGTTGTTAACCAGTAAATTCCTCTCTAGTTCATGATTTTACTTTATTGATCACTCTTTATTTATTTATTCATATTTAGCTTTTAGCTTTTTCTTCTTATTGAATGAGGGCTTTTCCATTATAGAAACTGCATGGAACTGAAAATTTGAGGCTAGTGAGCGTATTATTTCAGTTTTCTACATTGTAGGAAATCAAGTTATAGGTTCTTTTAAGAACTTTGCGGACTTATCTAGACTTGCGCTACCAAACATAGACTTATGCTCATGTCCTTCCTTTCTTTTGGGTTCTTTATGTACCTGTGTGTTTAAAACAATTCAATTTGATCCTTATGCTTAGTCATATGGAAAAGAACAAAGAACTTGTGATTTCTTTCCTTATCGGATTTGAAATCCTATGTATGTTCTCATTTTGTCTGTTTGTTTTGTGCCTCTCTTTTTAATCTTTGTCTAGATGATGGTTTGGTTTCATTTGGGGAGCATAAACACTGGTATTGAGTTAAAGCGCATGGAAGCGGCAATCATAGGCACTGATCTAATGCTTGGACAAATGCAAAGAAAGAAAATTAGTTGATCGAGTATTTATATCATTCTTTAAATGTTCACAGACGAATCTTTTTGAGGAACGAGGGAACAACGAGAATTTCGGCACTCCCTAATACTCCGATTCAAGATTTACACCATTGGAATCTCCATCATTCCTTGTTCCTTTAAGCACAAGGACTCTTGATGACATAAGTTTTAACATAAGGAATCATGGGAACGCAATTCACAAGCTCGACCGGTGGTATTGGGGCTTAGCTTGATGATCAAGCAGGACGAGACATAAATCCATGCTGTAAGGGAAAAATCATGTTGCTTTCAGTTAATACGAGCGAAAATGCATGCCTTTTGAAGTTTAGGGGTCATATAATGAAGTATATTGGGTTGGAGTGTTATTAGGTAATGCCCATATGAATTTCCCCTTGTTTTCATTAAGGAATCATGGAAACGTAATTGATAAAGTTCACTAGTGGCATTAGATCATGACTTGATGATCAAGCAGGACGAGACAAAAATCCATGCGCATGATGGAGAAATCATGTAGCTCTTGATCAATCCAAGCAGAAATGTGCACATTTTTATGTTTGGGATGCATAAAATGAAGTAACTTGGGCCGGAGTGTTATTAGGTAGGCCACACGAATTTCCCCTTATTAGATTCATTCAAGCCTAATAAACTTAATTAGATTAATGAAATTCTTCAAGCCTTGATATGTCCTTAGCCCAAATATCTTGGATAAGCTTATTGACTTGTAATTTGAATCGGACTAGGACTCCTAGTTAAATTAGGATTCCTTTTATTGCTTGAACTCCTAATATCATCAGGACTCCTTGCTGGAATAGGATTCCTAGTTGAGTTAGGATTTCTTGTTGGATTAAGATTCCTTGAGCTCATAGGATTTGCATCATTAAGACTCCTTGTTGGAGTAGGATTCATTGTCGTAGTTTGGTTCGTATCATCCCCCTTTTGATTGAAAAGGTTCGTCCTCAAATCTTGCCTGAATATTGTGAAAGAAGCAAACATATAATCTCCAAGAACAATATTAACTCATTATCAATTTGGAAATCTTTCACAAAAGTTATTAGAGGAGCCTTAGAACAAAGAATACTTTCAATGCCAATAAACTCAACATGTTCAACCCCCTCAATGGCATTAAGCAAAATATCTTCATTCTTCACCAGCTCAACTTTTACTTCATCTTTAACAATGGTCTCTTCACCTTGGGTTTCATTCAAAAGTTGCAAATCATTGTCTTTTTCACCATCTTCATTAATCATGTCTTTAGAATCTTTATTGACTTTGGTACAAGGTTGTAACTCCTCTACATCATCAATCTTCTTGTTTCTACTCTCCAAAATGCTCTTTTTATCTTCACTCTCTAAAGCACTTTTTTATTTTTCCATCTCTTTATTTTTAAGCCCCTACTCTCATTCTTTCCATTTTACATTGGTCTTCATACACTTCTTTTACTGAAAGTGATGCAAGTATAGTCTTTCTTCTATCCTTAGTGAATGAATACCTATTAAGGTACCCATCATGCATCGCCTTCCTATCAAATTGCCATGGCCGCCCAAGAAAAATATTAATAGTATGCATAAGTACTACATCGCACAACACCACATCATGATATTTACCAATAGAGAAGGAATTAATTGCTTGCTAGTTTACCTTAACCTCACCACAATTATTAAGCCATTTAAGCTTATATGGACGTTGGTGTGGTATGGTAGGCAGCCCCAATCTACTAATTAAGAGAGTACTTACAAGATTAGTGCAACTCCAATTATCAATAATCATATTACACGCCATGCCTTATGCATGACATCGTGTGTGAAACAATTTGTCCTTCTGTTGCTCATGGCAGTCCTCCTTTTGATAATACATCTCACACACACAACTCACATCTTTAACACTTAAAACAAATCAGAATTAAAACGACACGACAACCAGAAGACAAAACTAGACTTAATAAACAAGATTAAGCTTATGCACAATAAAACACGTAAGAACAATATGTAATGGAGAATAACTAATCTTAATGACTGAATAACAAAGAGGACATAATTAAAATGGCAAAGCAAATTTTTTTTTTTAATTTTAGAAGTCTAACAATTGAGTTAGACAAAGAACCAATAACAAGAATCGAATTAAAAGAGATAAAAAGGAAATAAGAAATTAGAATTTAATAATGAAAATATGAAAGAATAAAACCTGATCTAGAACCAAAGCTTTGATACTAAATGATATGGAACCTCCATGAATAAGCTTGAGAAATCCTTTTGAAATGTAGACCCCCAACATATTAATATGAAAACCCCAAGAACCAATTAGGCTCAACCCCTAAGGAAGGTTAGGAAACAGATTAATTGGAAAGATTTTAATTAATTTGAATTTAGAAAACTTGTTCCTAAATCCCAATTTCGAAACACTCTACTTAAATGTTTGTTAAGCATGCATTCTACCTAACAACCCAAAGACAAAGCAAACAACTTTAAGGTAAAAATACTAATTATCATTCAACTTTTAACTTCAAATTTTTAATTCATTACATTAAAATTTGTACTAGCCTTATATAGGCCTTAGAAAACCCTAAATCTTAACTAATAAGGATTTACATATGATCTAGGATAAATATAACCTTTCTAACTAAAAGAGATAACTTAAACAAAGTCCTAATTAGGTTAAAATACATGTGTGGCCGCCCAAAATAAGTTATAGAACCCTAATTTATAAGTCATATAGATGGGCCTCACAGCATAAGCCAAGTTAGGCTCAAAGTCTTCATATGCTCCAATTTAGTATCTTTGGTTTTTTCTAAGTCCAATTAGATTCATTAAACCCTAATAAATTGAATTAGATTGATGAAATTCTCCCAGCCTTAATGTGTCCTTAGCCCAAATGTCTTGTATAAGTTCAATGACTTCTAATTTGAATCGGACTAGGACTCCTAATTGAATTAGGATTCCTTTCGTTGCTTGAACTCCTAATATCATCAAGACTCCTTGTTGAATTAGGATTCATAGTTGACTCAGGACTCCTTGTTGGATTAAGATTCCTTGAGTTAGTAGGATTTGCATCATCAAGACTCCTTGTTGGAGTAGGATTTGTTGTGCTAGTTTGGTTCGTATATGCCTACCTAATAACTCTCCAATGAAAGTACTTCATTATATGCATCCCAAACATCAAAACTCATGAATTACTACTTGGATTAATCGAAAGCAACATGATTTCTCCCTTATGTGCAGATTGTGTCTCCTCCTACTTGATCTTCAAGTCACACTCGAGTGCACTGATTAAGCTAGTCAACTACATTCCGACGATTCCTTACGCCAATCTTTGTGTCATCAAGAATACTCATGCATATAAGAACAAAGAATAATGGAGACCCTAATGGTCCAAATCCTGAATCAGAATAATTGGGCATACCTCCATTCATGTCAATCGCGCTTTCCCCCAAAAGATTCATTTGCGATCATTTGGAGCATGACAAAAATACTCGAATTGAAAACACGCTCATTCTCACTTGGATTAATCGAAAGTAACATGATTTTTCTATTATGTGTATAACACCCCAACTCAAACTTCCCATTGAATAGCAATATATATATATATATATAACTTTATAAACATAATTTACTACTTAGTTACAATATACATTCATACAATTTAAGTGGCATGACATACTTAATATATATAAGAAATATTTATACGATAGTTTAATTCACACAAGTTCCCAAAATGCCCCAATGCTTTAGATAACTCCTCCGGCCCACCCCGATAATATTGACTGATGCAAAAGAGCAATGCATGCCTAAGGCTATCTACAATCGCACTAACTCGAAAAAAAAAAAAATTGCTAAGGAATGAGCTAGCGACTCAATAAGCATTTAATTTACTAAACTATAGTATATTAGGCTAGAATTATCAAATCTTTATCAATACAGAAAATTATACCAACACTTAACTAACAATCACAAAATCAACCATTTCAGTTATTCTCATAAACATATAATTTCATCTCACGTAATGCAAATAATCTCAAACTCAACCAAGTCAAATAATTCAATTCCACATTATTTCTATCAAATTAGGATCAGATGACTCATCCTTACATTTCCTCACATTTTTAAATTTCAGTAACCACTTGACAAGACTATCCGCCGGCTCAGTCTTGCCATCTCATATACTCGGGTAGCTATCCGCCCGGCTCAGCTTTCCCGATTACACAATATCCATACAAAAGTCATCAATCCTTAATCACAATCATTTCACTTCACAACACATCACAATCAATTCACTTTATAACAAGCCAAAAACATAACTAATATCAACTCAGTCAACCAAGAAATTATCAAGTAATCAAACAGCAGTCCCTACTCAATATACACAAAGTTTAGTCTATTAAATACTTACCAGAAGTTATAGGATAACAAAGTAATCCTATTATTTTTCTCTTACCACTTCCTTGCCTTTGGATGAACCTATTCACATATTCAATACAAATACAATTCAATCACAAGGCATAAATATATATATATATATATATTTACTATCAATAAAATATCACATTTCAACAAAATAACATATATTCTAGATATTAATATGATGCATGAGATGAATGACAACAAATCAACATATTTGTTGATGAAGGCAGCTTGTAGGTACTGACTTAGAAATTACACCAAAACTTATGTACAATTAATAAAAATCTCATATTTTCCAGAATTACACTTCCATTTTTATAGAAACCATAGCAGAAAGAATCACCTCAAAATCATTGGTATAGAAATAGTTATGGCATTTTCTATACAGCTGCTCAAATTTCCATCTAAACAGAACAGAAAAAAGTTTCCTATTAAATGACCAATCAAAAAAATGAATTTTCTGATGAAACTCTCCAGATATAAAGTTAACATTCTAAAGTTTCTATAGACACTAATTTTACTCAATTTGGACTTTTCTAGCTCAAGTTGTGAAACACACAATTAGCAATAAATTTCTGAATCCTAAGCCCGATTTCTGCTTAAAACAGTTTCGGGCAGGCCATATTAAGTTTAACATATCTCACGTTATACTCAACAAAAAATTATGAAATTTTTCAGACATATACTAAATATATAAATGAACAACTTTCATGTTTAACTCTCTGCTTGGTTCAACCTCTAAATGCCTCAAAATGTCAGCACAAAAACCAGGTCACCTGCTGAACCAAAAACAGAGCAGCAGCAAAATCGAACCTCATAAGTTCCTACTCACTCAACAATCTGCAAAACCATTTTACAGAGATATTCTTGAGACATATACCTACAACTTTCATGTTTGAAAATTTTCGAGATAAAGCCTCTAAGGTCACGAAATCATAAGTGAAAAATCTGCCCAGAAATTTCAGCTTCAAGATCACAAGTAAAAGCATGTTTACTCTTGATTAAACAATTCCAAAACACATAATCATCAACAATTTCATATCATTAACCCTAATTTACAGCAAAATCAAGCAATTAAAATTACTCACCTTTGTTTTCCTTGATTAAGAAAGCCCAAATCTTTCAAGCTTAAAAGAAGAATTTGATTTTCACTTACTAAAAGTTTTGTAGAGTTTGATTTGGAAAATCAAAGTTGAAGAAGGAAAGGAGAAAAATGAGAGAGACAAAGAAGAAAAGGAAATTGGAAAGCATACGTAGATAAGAACAAATGAAAGAGGTGGTATATTGGTGTGGAAATAGGCAAATTACAATTTAATCCTCTTTCTTTCTAACTTTTCAATTTAGTCCAAAATCATTACTTTTCAATTAAATCAATATGTAACTAAATAATTTATTTATCTACCACATAATATAATAAAATAGATCATATATAATCATGATGCAAATGACATGTTTAATGACATGCTAATGAATATTAATTATTAATAAAAAGAAGTAAATAAATTTGGTTGTGACAATGTGTGCGGATTTACATTGCATTACGCTGACCCAATGCCACCGGTCAAGCTTGCCAAATGTGTTCCCATGATTCCTCATGCCAATCCTTGTGTCATCAGGAGTCCTCGTGCCTAGAGGAATAAGGAATGATAGAGGCCCTAATGGTGCAAATCCTGAATCAGAATATTTGGTTGTGCCTCGATTCTTATCATTCCTTCTTTCCTCTAAAAGATTCATTCGTAATCATTCAGGGAAAGATATTAATACTTGATCAAGTAATTTTCTTTCTTTGAATTTGTCCAAGCATTGGATCGGTGCTTATGATTGCCGCTTCCATGTGCTTTCACTCAATGCTCGTGTTTATGCTCCCCAAATAACAAACCATCATATTATACAAAGACTAGAGAGAGAGGCACAATAGAGATGACCAAAATGATTACATAGATAGGATTTCAGATTCGATAAGGAATGAAATCAAATTGATTTAAACGCAAGGGTAAATGAAGAATACAAAAGAAAGGAAGGACATGAGTGATAAGTCTGTGCTCGTTAGCGCAAGTGTTGATAAGTCCACAAATTCTTAAAAGAATCCATAATTTGATTCCGCATAAGATAGAAATCTGAAATAATATGCTCATTAGCCTTAAGTATTCAACTGCATGCAGTTTTTATTGTACGAAAGCCCTCATTCCATAAGAAGAAGAAACTAGAAGCTAAATATTAATAAATAAAGAAAGAAAGATGAACAAACTAAAGTCAAATCAAGAACTAGAAAGGAGTTGAATGGTCAACTCTTAGTCCCAAATTTTAGGAACTAGCTTAACGAATCCAAAGGGAAATTTGCGTGGGCTTACCTAATAACACTTTAAACCAAATTACTTCATTATATGCATACCAGACATCAAAATTCTTGTATTCCTAATCATAACTAAAGTGAAATCATGAATGAGAGAGGAGTTAACTTGTCAACAACTCTCGTAGTCCCAAAGTTTATATGTCAGCTTAACGAAAACAAGGAGAAATTCGTGTGGGCCTACCTAATAACAATTTAACCTACATTACTTTATTATATGCATCCCAAGCATCAAAATGCTCATTGCTACTTGTATTATGCTTGGATTAATTGAAAAATAACACGATTTCTCCCTCACACTCGTGGATTTATATCTCATCCCACTTGATAATCAAGCTAAGCCCTAATGCCACCAGTCAAGCTTGTCAATTGCATTGCCATGATTACTTATGCCATTAGGAGTCCTCGTACCTAGAGGAACAAAGAATGATGGGGATCCCAATGGTGCAAATCCTGAATCGGAATATTTGGGCGTGCCTCAATTCTCATTATTCCCTCTTTCTTCCAAAAGATTCATCCATGATCATTCGAAGAATGATGTCAATACTCAATCAACTAATTTTCTTTCTTCACATTTTTCCAAGCATTGGATAAGTGCCTATCGTTGCCACTTCCACGGGCTTTAACTCAATGCCAAACAAAATTAAACTATCATACTAGACATAGATTAGAAAGAGACAAATAAAAGAAATGAATGAATGAGAACATAGGTAGGATTTCATATTCAATAAGAAAAGAAACCGTCAGTTCTTTATTCTCTTCCATGGCTAAGCATAAGCATAAAATCGCATTGATTTAAATACAAGGGTAGACAAAGACACAAAAGAAAGGAAGGACGTGAGCAATAAGTTTAGGTTCGCTAGTGTGAGTCTTTATAAGTCCGCAAAGTTCTTGAAAGAACCCGTAACTCAATTCTCCACAAGGTAGAAAGCTAAAATAATATACTCACTAGGCTCAAATATTCGATTGCATACGATTGTCATAGTGTGAAAGCCCTCATTCCATAATAAGAAGAAACTAGAAGCTAAATATAATAAATAAATAAATAAATAAATAAAGAAAGATGAATAAACTAAAGTCAAATCAAGAACTAGAGAGGAGTTGACTGGCCAACAACTCTCATAGTCCTAACTTTTATGAGCCAGCTTAACGAATAAAATGAGAAATTCACGTGGGCCTACCTAATAATACTCCAAATAAATTACTTCATTATATGCATCCCAAACATTAAAAAAATGTATGCATTCCCACTTGGATGAATGGAAAGCAACATGATTTCTCCATCACACGGGTGGATTTGCCCCTCGTCCTACTTAATTATCAAGTCATGCTCCAATGCCACCGATTAAAACAAGGGACAATTTACAAGCTTCGATTCTCATCGTCCCTCTTTCCTCTGAAAGATTCATCAATGATCATATGGAGAATGATATCAATACTCGATTAAATAATTTTCCTTTTTTTCATCTGTCCAAGCATTGGATTGGTGCCTATGATTGCCACTTCCATGAGCTTTCACTCAACACTACTGCTTATGCTCCCTAAATAAAACCAAACCATCATACTAGATAGAGATTAGAAATAGAGGCACAAAAGAAACGAACAAAATGAGAACATAAGTATGATTTCAGATTTGATAAGGAAAGAAATCACAAGTTCTTTGTTCTCTTCCATATGGCTAAGCGTAAGGATCAAATCGAATTGATTTAAACACAAGGGTAGACAGAGAACACTAAAGAAAGGAAGGACGTGAGAGATAAGTCTTTGTATACTAGTGCGAGTGTTGATAAGCCCGCAAAGTTCTTCAACGAACCCATAGCTTGATTTCGCGCAAGGTAGAAGACTGTAATAGTTTTATACGAATATGGCTAACTTGTGCCAAATCCATATTCAATGTTGATGTCTTCATCAAGGATCGTTCACCTAATCAAGCAAAAAAAATTTAACTCCCAACAAGACCTTTAAATAACTTGTACTTAAGAACCTTAATTATAAGAATTAAAGGCTATTTAACATAAACAAAAGTTTAGATTTAAACTAAGTTTGTAAAATACCAAACCTTCACTTGATAAATTCACCAAGTTCATAAAAAACAAAAGAAGAGAATTAACACCAAAATAATCAATATTCAACAAACTTTACATAGAAATTCATACTAGCTTATGTAAGCCTTAAAAAACCTGATTCTATAATGATAAGGAAACAAATAATAATAAGACTAGGAATAGAACTTCCAAACTAAAAGGATAACTTAAAACAAGACTCCTAACTATTAAAAGACTTATTTAAATGAACAAATACTACTGAAATTCGTCCAACCCAAGCCCATATAATAAACATGACAATTGGGCTTAAGTAACATATAATAAGCGTCCCATTCTTAAGTATTGGAGTCAAAATAGCTTAACTTGCATATTTTAGACTTATCCTGACTTGTTTATGCCTCCATATGTTGGATTAAGTTGATAAGAGTATCTTGAGGCCTATTGTTTTGATTAAGCCCCATCTCAGTTGGACTTTGAATCTGACTAGGACTCCTAGTTGGATTAGGATTCCTAGTGGAAATAGGATTCCTTTCGTCGCTTGAACTCCTCATGTCATCAGGACTCCTTACTGGATTAGAATTCCTTGTTGAACTAGGATTCCTTGAGTAAGTAGGATTTCCATCATTCGGATTCCTTGTTGGTGTAGAATTCCTTGTGCTACATGGGTTCTCGTCATAATTAATCAAAAGCAACATAATTTCTCCCTTATGCGCATGAATTTGCATCTCGTGCTGCTTGATCATCAAGCCATGCCCCAATGCCACCTGTCAAGCTTATCAATTGCATTCTCATGATTCCTTAATAAAAACAAGGGAAAATTCGCTTCAGCATACCTAATAACACTCCAGCCTAATTTACTTTATTATACGCCTAGCAAACATCCAAACATGATCATTTCTACTTGGATCAATCAAAAGTAACATGATTTCTCCTTTACAGGCATGGATTTATATCTCATCCTGCTTGATCATCAAGCTAAGCTGCAATACCATCGGTCAAGGTTATCAATTGCATTCCCATGATTCCTTAAACCAATCCTTATGTCACAAAGAGTCCTCGTGCCTAGAGGAACAAGGAATAATGGAGATTTCAATGGTACAACTCCTGAATCGAAATATTAGGGCTTGTCGCGATTCTCATTGTTTCTTCTTTCATCCAAAAGATTAATTTGTGATCATTCTAAGAATGATATCAATACTTGATCAACTAATTTTCTTTCTTTGCATTTATCCAAGCATTGGATCGGTGCCTATTATTGATGCTTCCATGCACTTTAACTCAACACTCGTTTTTATTGATATCTAAATAAAACCAAACCATAATACTAGACAAATATTATAAAGAGAGGCATAAAAGAAATGAACAAAATGAGAACATAGGTGGGATTTCAGATTCGATATGGAAAGAAATCATAAGTTCTTTATTCTATTTCATATAGCTAAGAGTAGGATCAAATCAAGTTGATTTAAATACAAGAATAGACAAAGAACACAAACGGAAGGAACGAGTCTAGATAAGTTGTTCGCTTTCGATAAGTTGTTCGCTCGTACGAGTCTAGATAAGTCTAGAAAGTTCATTATAGAACCCATAACTTGATTTCCCATAAGATAGAAATTATGTGAATCCTATTGGCACTAGGATTCCTACTCCAACAAGGAATCCTGCTTTAACTAGGATATAAGATCCACTTCACATCCATGGAGGCCTAATTACAAGGTCTAAGACTAAAAAGATAAAAGAAGCTCTCAATGGGCTTATTCAAGACGTTTGGGCTAAGGACACATTAAGGCTTGAAAAGTTAGATTCAAATCAAGGCTCATTAATCTAATTCAGTTTATTAGGCTTGAATAAATCTAATATGGGCTTAGTGAGCATAAAAGGAGCATATAGGGGAGTTTGGGCCTAATTAGCTCCACCAAAGATGGCCCATACATGTGGCTTAAAGAAATTAGGGTTTCTTACTCCTAATGGACGACCACATAGTATTTTGAGAGTATTAGGACTTTGTTTTTAGTTATCTCTTTTAGTTAGGATATTTATCTCTATCCTATTTGAGTTGTAATTCCTTAATAGCTTAGAATTAGGGTTTTCTAAAGGCTATAAAAGCCTAGTATGAATTTTCAAGTTCATTGATTGATGATTAATATATTTTGTGAGTTTATACTCTACTCTTAGTTCTTGTTTAGAGCTAATTCGAACTTATCAAGCAATTCATTATTTGTGGCGTTCAAATCCAACTTATCAATTTTGAATCCATACTAAATTATGGTATCTTCTACCTCTAATACCTTTAGGCTTAATAGTTTAATATACTTGAAAGGTCTAAGGTTTCCATTGATCTAGTTCTAGAAGGATCTTGAGCGATGAAATGAGACTTGCATGCGGGTTTAATCCTTTGATATAGGTTAGGTTCATATCATTTGGTATCAGAGCGTGAGTCACAAGCGTTATTAATTGTTTTAGCCTTTATAAGAACCAAAGAGTAGAGATTGAGTGGTAAAAGGTGAGTGGTGATTTCGCTAAAGGGTAAAGCCTATAAAAGTGAAACATAAGCGTGAGTCATATCCTTTCAGTGTAACACGCGAGGGAGTGTTATTTATGAGATTTCTTTATTCCTTTTTGTGTTATTATAGATTGACATGGCTGATCCGCCGAAGCTAACCATGGCACAAGTTATCAAGCATTTGGAGCGTATAAGGAGGCAACTTCAAGATTTTGGTGATTGAGCGGAGAGGGTGGAAATAAATCAAAATGGCCCCAACAACAATGCCAACCATATAAGCCAACACGCACTTAGACAAGTTTGTAGAGGGAGATGGCATGATGATGATGACAATGAGCCCGTTGATGTTAATGAACAAGGGCGTAGAAGACAAGATAACAACTTTAGAAATATAAAGATGAATATTCCTAAGTTCCAAGGCAAAGCCGATCCTGAAGCATACTTGGAATGGGAAAAGAAAGTAGATTTCATCTTTGATTGTCATAACTACTCCGAAGATAGAAAGGTAAAACTCGCAGCTATTGAATTCACAGATTATACTATAATTTGGTGGGATCAATTTTGTTGAGTATCAGGAGAAACAGAGAAGCACGTATTACTAGTTGGCAAGAGAGGAACACCATCATAAAGAAGAGATTTTTACCCCAACATTACAATAGAGATGTATGCAACCGACTACAAAGACTGGTACAAAGATCTAAAAGTGTGGAGGAGTACTACCAAGAGATGGAAATTGCAATGACAAGAGGCAATGTAGAGGTGGAGAGAGAGGCAACTATGGCGCAGTTCTTGAGTGGATTGGACAAGAACATTAGTGGTATGTTAAAGTTGTAAGAATATGTTGAGATGGAGGACATGCTATATAAAGCCATCAAAATTGAAAAGCAATTAAAGAGTAAAATGACTAGGTACAATTCGGGAAATACAGCTTCCACATGGAAATCGAATTGGAAAGATAGTGACAAGACCTTTTCCAAGTCCGAAGTAGATGTTAGCAAGAATGGGAAATAATTGGGCAACACTAAAATGCAAGGTAAACTCGAAACTTCTAGCACTAGATCTCGAGATATTAAGTGTTTTAAATGTTTGGGGCAGGGATATATTGCATCACAATATCCAAATAAGCGTGTACTGGTGACTACACAAAATGATGATATTAAGAGTGATAGTCATGATCATGAAGAACGCATGCCCGAGCTTGAGGATGCAAGTAATATATATGAGCAAATTGGGCCTAAAGGTGAGTTGTTTATCACAAGAAGTGCTCTTAATATGCAAGCAAAGGAAGCGAATGAAGTCTAAAAAGATAATATCTTTCATGCTAGATGCCAAGTCTAAGATAAGGTATGTAGTTTGATTATAGATGGGGGAGTTGTACCAATGTTATTAGTGCTAGTTTAGTTGATAGGTTTCATTTACCCACTACTAAACATCCAAAACCTTATAGATTGTTATGGTTGAATGATTGTGGGGAAATAAGGGTTAATAGGCAAGCATTGATATCATTCTCTATTAGATATTATCATGATGAAGTGTTATGTGATATCATTTCTATGCATTCTAGTCATATATTATTATACGTCCATGGCAATATGATAAGCGACTTGTGCATAATGGATATTCAAATCGATATTCTTCTATGATGAACAACAAACCTAATACACTTGTAGCATTATCTCCTAAGAAAGTTTATGAGGACCAAAAAGTTCTAAAAGAGAGAGAAAGCGCTTGAGGGGAAAAAAGTTAAAAGCGCAACAGAAGGAGAGTTTTGTGAAAAGCCATGAGAGTGTGAGCCTATAGAGGAAAAAGGAGAAAAAGAGAGTGATGCACAAAGAAGAAAAGAGAGAGAGGCGCATGCAAAAGGAGAGGGTGTGATTGTGAGTTATGAGAAAAAAGACAATTTCTATGCAAGAGAGGGTGAAATGAAGAGAGCTTTTCTTTCAAGGCAATCCATGATTGTATTTTTGTACAAGGGCGCCTATTTAAGCACTAACCAAGATAACACTAGTTTGCCTAGTGTATTTCAATCTCTTTTATGAGAATTCAAAGACTTGTACCCCGAAGAGATGCCTAAAGGACTACCACTAATAAGGGGAATCGAGCATCAAATTGATTTTATACCCGGCGCTTCAATTCCAAATAAACTAGCTTATCGAAGTAATCCTGAGGAAATAAAGGAATTGCAATGACAAGTGGAAGATTTGATGGCCAAACTGCTGATTAGAGAAAGTATGAGCCCATGTGCGGTGCCCATCTTACTTGTACCAAAAAGGATGGAACATGGCATATGTGTGTTGATTGTCGTGCTATCAACAAGATTACAGTAAAGTATCATCATCACATTCCTTGTTTGGATGATATGTTAGATGAACTCTATGGGTCGACTATCTTATCTATAATTTATTTGAAATCCGGTTATCATCAAATTAGGATGAAGGTGGGTGATGAATAGAAAACCGCATTCAAAACAAAGTATGGTTTTATGAATACTTAGTCATGCCTTTTGGCTTGACTAATGCACCTAGCACTTTTATGAGATTAATGAACCATTTTTTTGGTGCTTTTATTGAAAAATTTATGGTTGTCTATTTTGATAATATCTTGATTTATAGCAAGTCGTTAGATGATCATGTTGACCATGTGCGCATGGTACTTGATGTTCTGTGCAGAGAGAAGTTGTATATCAACTTTGCTAAATGTTCTTTTTGCACTAATAAACTTATGTTTTTAGGATTTGTTGTGAGTGTTAAAGGAATAGAAGTTGATAGTGAAAAGGTTAAGGCAATAGAGTCTTGGCAGAAACCTAAGAGTGTTGGGGATGTAAGATCGTTCCATGGCTAAGCTAGTTTTTATAGGAGCTTTATTAAGGATTTTTCTAGCATAGCCGCACCTTTAACAAAAGTAATTAAAAAGAATGTGGAGTTTAAATGAGGTGAGGAATAAGAAAAGACTTTTAACTTGCTTAAATCTAAGTTAGTTAATGCATCTTTACTTGCTCTACCCAATTTTAACATGAGTTTTGAGATTGAATGTGATGCTTCCAGAATTAGTATTAGAGCTGTTCTTATGCAAGACAGACAGTCTATAGCTTATTTTAGTGAAAAGCTCAATGGGGCAGCCTTGAACTACCCAACTTATGATAAGAAGATGTACGCATTGGTGAGAGCTTTAGAGACATGGCAACACTATTTTTGGCCTAAAGAGTTTGTGATTCACACGGATCATGAGTCATTAACGAATTTGAAGGGGAAAATAAGCTTAATAAACACCTTGCTAAATGGAGTGAGTTCATTGAGTCCTTTCCATATGTGATCAAATACAAGCAAGGTAAAGATATGTTGTTGCGGATCCCTTATCTCAAAGGTATGCACTTCTTTCTACTTTGAATGCCAAATTCCTTAGTTTTAAGCATATTAAAGATATTTATGAGCATGACTCTAATTTTAGCAATGTGTTTAATGCTTGTGAAAAAGGTGCTTTTGATAAGTTTTATAGACATGATTTTTTGTTTAAAGAACAACATTTGTGTATTCCCATATGTTCTATACGTTAGGGAAGCTCCTGAGGGTGGTTTAATGGGACACTTTAGAATTGTTAAGACTTTAGATGTTTTGCATGATGTTCTCTATTGGCCTAATATAAAGCGAGATGTCGCTAGATTTTGTGATAGATGAATTGGTTATAAACAAGCAAAGTCTAAATCTAAACCCCATGGCTTGTATACACCATTGCCCATGCCTAGTTCAGCTTGGATTAATATTTGTATGGATTTTATGCTTGGTTTACCTAGATCTAGGCGATTCCATATATGTTATTGTTGATAGATTCTCTAAGATGGCTCATTTTATTCCAGTCATAAAACTAATGATGCAACATATATTTCTAACTTATTCTTCAAATAAATTATGCGTTTGCATGGTATGCCTAGAACTATTGTTAGTGATAGGGATGCAAAGTTCTTAAGCTACTTTTGGAAGAGTTTACGGGGAAAGTTGGGAACTAAGTTATTATTTTCTACTACATGTCATCTATAAACTGATGGTCAAACTGAAGTAGTTAATAGGACTTTAGGTACTTTGTTGCATACTATGGTTAAAAAGAACCCAAAATCTTGGGAAGAATATTTTCCGCATATAGAGTTCGCATATAATCGTAGTGTGCATTCATTTACTCAATTCTGTCCTTCTAAAGTTGTTTATGTTTTTATTCCTTTATTCCCATTAGATGTGATTCCTTTACCTTTGAGTGAATGTGTTAATCTAGATGGAAAGAAAAAGGTAGATTTTGTGAGGAGTTTGCATGATAAGGTGCATGCAAATATAGAAAAAAAGAATAAAGTTTACGCTTAACAAACCAACAAAGCGGGTGTGAAGGTTGTTTTTGAGCCCAATGATTGAGTTTGGGTGCACATGCGTAAGGACATGTTTCCTTCACAAAGTGGTTCCATGTTACTTCCATGAGGAGATGGTCCTTTTCAAGTTCTTAAAAGGATTAATGATAATGCATATAAATTAGAATTGCCCAATGAGTATGGAATTAGTGCTACTTCTAATGTTGCTGATCTTTCTCTTCTTGATTTTGACATAGGTGATGATTCGAGGATGAATTATGCTAAAGGAGGTAATGATGCAAATCCTATTGGCACTAGGAGTCCTACTCCAATAAGGAATCCTAGTTCAACTAGGATTCAAGATCCACTTCACATCCATGGAGGCCTAATTACAAGGTCCAAGGCTAAGAAGATAAAAGAAGCTCTCAATGGGCTTATTCAAGAAGTTTAGGCTAAGGACACATCAAGGATTGAAGAGTTGGATTTAAGTTCAAGGCTCATGTTTTGGGCTTGAATAAATCTAATTGGGCTTAAAATGACCAAAGAAGCCGAATTGGAGCATATGAAGACTTTAGGCCTAACTTGGCTTATGTTTTGAGGCCCATCTATATGACTTATGTAAATTAAAATTTTATGGCTTATTTTAGGCGGCCACACATGTATTTATCTTAGTTAGGACTTTGTTTAAGTTAATTTTTTTAGTTAGGAAGGTTATCTTTATCCTAAATCAGATGTAAACCCTTATTAGTTAAGATTTAGGGTTCTCTATGGTTTACATAAGGCTACTCTGAATTTTGATGTAATTAATTAAGTTGAATTTAAGTAATAATTGGTTATTAAACTTAAAAGCTATTTTGCTTTTATCTTTGTGTTCTTATGTAGAATGCATGGTTAAGAAAAATTCAAGTAGATTGATCATTTTCTTATAGAGTGTTTCAAAATTAGGATTTACGAGCAAGTTTTCTAAATTCTTATTCTTGATCATCTTTCTAAGAAATCTATTTTCTATCCTTTCTTAGGGGTTGAACCAAATTGGTTCTTAGGGTTTTCATGTTAATGTGTTGGGAGTCCACAAATCAAAAGGGATTCTCAAGCTTATTCATGGAGGTTCCATATCATTTGGTATTAGAGCTTTGGCTCTAGATCAAGTTTTATCCTTTCATATTTTCATTAGTCAATTATGATTTCTTGTGTTTCTTTATTCTTTCTTTTAATTCAGTTCTTGTTATTAGTTCTTTGTTTAAGTCAATTGTTAGAGTTCTAAAATTAAAAAAATATTTTGGTATTTTAATTTTGTCCTTTTTGTTGTTCATTCATTAAGATTAGTTATTCTCCATTACATTTTGTTCTTACATTTTTTTATTGTGTTTTGGCATAATCTTGTTCATTAATCTAGTTTTGTCTTCTTCTTTTCGTGTTATTTTAATTCTAATTTATTTTGAGTGTTAAATATGCGAGTTATAATTGAGAGATGTTTCATCAAGAGAATTATGCAAGACAACATCAAGATCTTCGTTATCAATCTTATAACACATGGTGGGGACAAAGGAGTGATGATTATCATCAAGAGTTTCCATGGAATTTTTGGATTAGCGCAAGGAGTGTAAGAAAATTATGAAGTCTCAAGAATTATTCTTTCTAAAGCAGCTATTAAACTGTTTAGAATAAAAAATTGATTTTCTATTTCTTTAAGATTCAAATAATCTTCTAGATTATTATAATAATTGTTATATAAAAATCTTCCTTGTTGAACTAATTCTCCTCTTAATTGAATTAAGCTTTCTTTATCTTCCCACTCTATTAATCCAAACTTTTCAACAAATTTCTCTAGGACTGTAACCATGAAGAATGCATAAGAGATGAGATAGAAAACTTACTATGTTATTATTTAGCATAACCACTGGTCTGAACAGGAAAATACACAGCTACTTACAAGCTTGCACAAACAAAGCACACTCACTTATCACTACTTAAGAACTCTCACACTTACTATGCACTCTTTTACAAGCCTAATTTAGAAACTAACAAACACTCAGATTTTAAATACACTAACTACTTAAGAACACTCAAATTTTAGAGAGAACGTAGAAATTGTTTTTGAATCTTTTTCTTTACTTGTTCTCCCACTTCCTTCTCCTTTGGTTTTTATAGAGCCTTTGGTGAATCTTTTCACATCATAACTGTCATTATTTCCTGATAGAATATTTTAGATATCATAATCGTAAGGGTCTTGGGATCTATTATTGGTAGTGCATCCATTGACATATTATCTTCATTATCATATTCCTTTAAGTTGTCCTTATCTTTTAGGGTGTCATGTCTCCCGTGTGATCTTATTTTTTGAAGAAATGGATTACTCCTTATCTAACATAGCTGCCATGAATTGTTGCTTTATTTCATCTTCTGGAATATTATCAAAAATATATCTAAACGTATTTTTTAAATCTACGGTGTTTAGTTGTCTAGGGATAGGCTGGGATGATGAGAAGGCCTATGCTAAGTTCTTCTTTTCAAAGGTAATTATTCCTTTTGCAGAATAAATAGAAGATGGTGCAAAAAATTCAAATTCATCTCACCATTTAATTAATACCCTTCTAGTTAACCAAGGAACCTTTTCTATAGTTTCTTCAAATTTAGGTGTTTTCTTTTCAAATATCTGCCACTCCCACTCCCACTTTATAATCCAAGATGATGATTTCTATGGTTGTTCTCAGAAACAAACTGTTCATAAACAGTTCTAACTTTATTTGGGGATATAATAGGAAAAAATCCCCAATTAAAAAACCATTCAGTAAATTTAATGGGTAAGGCGTTATGTCCTTCTAATTGAAATTGGGCCCACCAATTAAATTTATGTTTCCTATTATCATATAATAAGGCTCCTAACCAAGATTCATATAATTAAAATAATTGAAATTCCTAATATGAGAGGAATATTTCAATTCTTTAGTTATGAAAGGGCTTTTTCTCCATTCGTCCAAGGTAATAACCTTTTTGATTATAAACTTACTATAAGCAAGATCTCCTCCATATTGTTTTGTAGCAAAAAATACAACAAAACTGGTTTCTCCTAAAATTTGCTGATAATAATCATAAGCTCTATGAGTTACAGAGAAATGCTTAGTATATATTTTTGTTGCTTCATAAGGTATCAAACCTGCATGTTTGGCATCAATTACCAATAAAAGTTCATTAGTAATAGGGATATATGGATATAAATTTTCCATTTTTATCACTGTTTTAAAGCTAATTTTGTACGCATACTCTCGAAGATGATCGGTTGGTAGGAAATCATTAATAGTAGTCTCATAAGACCTTTTAGACGGAGTTACTGGAGCTTTATCCTTTAAACTCATTTCCTGTAAGAAATTCTCTTTTTATGAAATCAAGTAGAGTTAGCACTTCCATTAATAGATTCTGTCTCAAAATTAAGTATTGCCCTTTCTGTAGAGATAATAGTGCCATTTTGTATATAATGTCCTAGAAATCTAATCTTTGTTTGGCACAACTTTATCTTTTTTGCTGATATTGCTAAACCAGCTCTATTAATAATCTTTATAAAGATTTTAAGATGTTTAAAATGCTGGTCTAGATTATTAGAAAAGACCAAAATATTATCAATGTATACAATAGTAAATGCTGAATAAGCATTAAATATATCATTCATTATCCTCTGAAATTCTGATGGGGCATTTTTAAGTCTGGATGGCATTACATCGCACTCGTAATGCCCAAAAGGGATTGTAAATGTCGTTTTATATCGATCCTTTTCATCAATTTGGATATGCCAGTATCTTGATTTTATATCAAATTTTGAGAAAATAACGGCTTCATAAAGCCTTCCTAACAAATCCTTTTTATTAGGTAAAGGACATCTTATCCATCTTAATGCTTTCTTTAATGGCTTATAATTGAAAACTAATATAGGAAACTCTCTTTCAAATTCAATAGTATTTTCTACATAAAATGTTGGGCAACTCCATGGGCTATGGCTCTTCCTAATAACCCTTTAGTTTCTAACTCAGCAATCTCCTTTTTACCAATTTAGAGATTCCTAGGTCCCACAGCGATAGACCTCACTTTAGTAGGAATTTCCATTTCATGGAAATTAGGTTCATATGGTAACATAACCACATGTTTTTATCTTTCCCAAAAGGCTTTATGATGAGAACCCATGTAGCACAATGAATCCTACTCTAACAAGGAATCCTAGTCCAACAAGAAGTTATAATGATATTAGGAGTTCAAGTGAAAATGTGAATCCTGATTCAGCTAGGAGGCCTACTCCGACTAGGAATCCTACACAAGCTAGGAGTCCTACTCCAACTACGATTGTACACGAGCCATTCAAATATGATGGACCGATGACTAGAGCTCGCATGAAGAAGATTAAGGATGCTTTAGTAGTGTTCGTGAAGCAAGAGCTGAAGCTTAGGTTGGAGATCCAAAGTCCAAGTGAGATTTGGTTTAATCAAGACAATAGGCCTCAAGATACTCTTATCAACTCAATTCAATATCTGGAGACATGAACAAGTCAATATAGGCCTAAAATAAATAAGTCAAGCTAATTAGAGTCTAATACTCAAGAATGGGCCGCTTATTACATGTTACTTAAGCCCAAATGTCATGTTTGTTATATGGGCTAGGGTTAGACGAATTTTAGGAGTATTTGCTCATTTAAAGAAGTCTTTTAATAGTTAGGAGTCTTGCTTTAGTTTAGGAGTTCTATTCCTACTATTATTGTTATTTGTTTCCTTATCATTATAGAATTAGGTTTTTTTTAAGGCCTATATAAGCTAGTATGAATCTCTATGTAAAGGAAGGTATTGAATATTGATTATTTTTGGAGTTAATTCTCTTCTTTTGTTCTTTATGAACTTGGTGAATTTATCAAGTGAAAGCTTAGTATTTTACAAACTTATTTTAATCTAAATTTATGTTTATATTAAACAACCTTTAATTCTTTATAATTAAGGTCCTTAAGTACAAGTTATTTAAGGACTTGTTGGGAGTTAGAGTTTCTTTACTTGATTAGGTAAATGATCCTTGGTGAAGACATCAACATTGAATACGGCTTTGGCACAAGTTAGCCATGTTCATACCATTTGGTATCAAAGCTTTGGCTCATCAATCAAGTGCGTATTCTTTAATTTTTAGTCGATTCATTTTCTTTAGTGTAAAAATACCCATCAATCCGTTATTTTCTTCTTCTTTATGATTCATTTTCTTGTCTAGAGTAATTCTTTTATTCAATTTGTATTCTTTGCTATTATTTAGAGTCCAATTCATTTTTTGCCTTTGTTTGTTAAGTATTAAATACGTTCTTTATTCTACATAAATTAAATTTTTCCTTTTCCTTTAATTCGTTCATCAAACTTAGTTCTTCTTTAATTCATCCTATTCTTGTGTGTTTTATTGTGTTTAGACTTAATCTTGGTCATTAAGTCTAGTTTCATTTTCTTAGTTTGTGTTCTTGTGTGTTCTAAATCTGACTCGTTGGTTATTGAGTTATTACAACTTTGGGTGTTTGGAATTTGATTATTTTAGCCTTTATAAGTGCCAAAGAGTAAAGACTGGTGATTTCATTAGAGGGTAAAAGACTAATTGAGTGAAACACGAGTGTAAATGTCTTTACTTTGAGTGTTAAACACGTGAGATTGTGTGTGAGATTTTTTTTTATCAAGAGGAGTTTGCTAGAGGACATCGAGATCTTCTTTATCAATCTTATGATAGATTATGGGGACAAAAAAATGATGATTATTATGAAAAGTATCGGCAAAATTATTATAGTCCTAAACCTAAGCCAAAGAAGATAAAAAGACAACCACGTCAAGATTTCATTGATGAACTTTCAAAGGGTATAAAATCTTTATGGAGCAACCTTGATTCACTTAAAAATAGTTTTGAAGATTTAAAGGGATAGGTTCTTCATTATGCTAAGCATCTTGAAGATAAAGTCGAGTCTAAGCCATCTTTAGAAACTAATATTAATGATGTAGAGAAAGTAAATTGCTCTATTAATGTCAATGAAGAATTTGAAGATGTGATTATTAAAGATGGTGAGGAAGACAATGATTTGCTAACTTTAAGTGAGTCCAAAATTCAAGAGATCATTGTCGAAGATAAGGCAAAAGTTGAGTTAGTGAAGAGTAAGATTGTGTTGCTTGATACAATGGAGTCTTTTGATCATGTCAATATTGTTGGCATTGAAAATATTATTTGTTCTAAATTTCCTCTAATCGCACTTGTGAAATATTTGAAGGTTGACAATGAGCTTGTATTGATCTTTGAGATTATTTGTTTATTTCTTTCACAATATTTAGGCAAGATATGAAGATGAATCTTTTGAAAGAAAGGGGGAATAATGAGAACCGTGTAGCATAAGGAATCCAACTCGAATAAGAAATCCTAATTTAACTAGGAATCCTAGTCCAACAAGGAGTCCTAATAATATTAGGAGTTCAAGTGAAGATGGGAATCCTAAATCAGCTAGGAGTCCTACTCCGACTAGGAATCCTACTCAAGCTAAAAGTCCTACTCCAACTAGAAATCCTAATCCAATTAGAATTGAACATGAGCCACTCAAATATGATGGACCAATGACTAGAGCTCGCATAAAGAAGTTCAAGGATGCTTTAGTAGTGTTCATGAAGCAAGAGTTGAAGCTTGGGTTGGAGATCCAAAGTCCAAGTGAGATTTAGTTTAATCAAGAAAATGGGCCTGAAGGTACTCTTATCAACTTAATTCAATATATGGAGACATTAACAAGTCAAAATAGGCCCAAGATAAACAAGTCAAGCTAATTGGAGTCCAATACACAAGAATGGGCCACTTATTACATGTTACTTAAGCCCAAATGTCATATTTATTATATGGTCTAGGGTTGGATGAATTTTAAGAGTATTTGCTTATTTAAAGAAGTCTTTTAATAGTTAGGAGTCTTGTTTTAAGTTATCTCTTTAGTTTACGAGTTCTATTCCTAGTCTTATTGTTTGTTTCCTTATCATTATAGAATAAGGTTTTTTTAAGACCTATATAAGCTAGTACGAATTTCTATATAGATGGAGTTATTGAATATTGATTATTCTGGAGTTAATTCTCTTTTTTTCTTCTTTATGAACTTCATGAATTTATCAAGTGAAGGCTTAGTATTTTACAAACTTAGTGTAATCTAAACTTATGTTTATGTTAAACAACCTTTAATTTGTTATAATTAAGGTTCTTAAGTATAAGTTATTTAAGGGTCTTGTTGGGAGTTAGAATTTTTTTGCTTGATTAGGTGAACGATCCTTGGTTAAGTCATCAACATTGAATACGGGTTTGGCACAAGTTAGCTATGTTCTTATCACATTAGGCATCACAAAACATCTTTCACCCATCATTTCTTACTAAATAATTTCAATTCTTTCTTTTACCACTAGTAGTAATGATTGTTCTTCTATTTTTTTTCTGATTAACTTCCTTAGATAAGGAAGCTAAGAATGGTTCTTTCACCTTGATTTTATTTTGAATAGCTTTAATCTTTTCTATTCTTGGACTAGAAATAAAAGAGAAATGAATTATTCTTTCTTCCTTTTCTGATGTTATTCCCTTCTCATATACCTCTTTTATTGGATATAACATGTGCAGAAAAGGATTTTCTAAAATTACTAGGTGAGATAATCCTTTCACCATTATAAATGGTACCTAGAAGCAAACCCATTTATTACATACGGCAGTATCTAATAGTTTATACTTAATCCTTAGTTTTGACCTGTCCGCCATATTTAATTCTTCTATTGTTTTAAAGAAATATTTGGATGGAACTATCCCCTTATTAATGGAATTCAAGTCAGCTCCTGAATCTAATAAAGCAATAGTATCTTCTCTTCTAGACTCTTTCCATGATATCCTTAGGATCATAAGGCTTATCTATCTTACTAGATATCTTCTTTTCTATAGGATTTGAAGAAGTAGATCCATCTTATCCAATTGTACGTAGATTTAGATATTTTTCTATCTGTTTTTTTCTTCTCCTCCTTATCTTGGAGTCGGTCTATAATATCTAGGATCATGTCGTCTTCTTTCGATAGGGTACGTAACCCATTCATTTAACATAGTGCTTTATAATAATTACAATTTCTCTCGCAGTCCTTGGATGGCGAGGAAGTAGATGATGAGTCAGAAATGGATTCAGAAGTATTGTTGACAACATTTATTTCATAATCTTCCTTCTCCGAATTTGTTTCAGTAATGAATGGATTGATCAAAGATCTCTTAAGTCTTTCTTCTATAGAAACGCAAGCTTTGTGAGGCTATATTCTTTTTTTGTCTCTTCTTCTTTTTAGAAGAAGTTTGTGCAGCTTTATGAGGCTGCTTACCCTCATATTTTTTATAAGGTCTTCTTTTTCTCAGATAACAATAATTATCTTTTGCCCGCGTCTTCTTCTTATTAGAAAATAAAGGCTGGTATCCTATCTGCTCACAGAAGTCTCATAACAATGTTTTTTCTAATAGCCTTGTCCTTCTTTAGTTGATTATGAATCTTCATCTTGTTGCATAACGAGATTTCCTCAACTACAAATTTTGACGCCAAATCTCCATATATATACATATTATATAGGATTACTCCATCCTGTTTATTTTTAATCCTCGTCCTAACCCTTTCTGCAAATAAGGGCGGTAATCCTAACAGGAACTTTTCTTCCCAAAAATCATTATAATTGTCTTCTCTAGTGTAAACCGTAAAGAAGAACACGTCTTTATACCATTTAAAATGAGATAAATCGGGACACCTTAAATTCATAAGCTATTCATGCAATTTATCTAAATAAGCAGTAGTGGATCCTATGAAGTGAATTCCTATAGTATATAATAAGGTATTAACTGCATCGGAATGGCTCTTTGTTGCATAACTACTTGTCCTCCAGTGTTTTGAAGAGTAGTCATTTCAGTTTTAAATGCCCCAAGAATCTACATCTTTGCTTTTTGCGATAAATAAAAATCCCACCAGCTTTTAAGCTGGCCTATAAATCCTACGCTGATAGCTTTAGCTACCATGTCATCAGAATTCCCTCGCACTCTTGAAGGGTTTGCATACATGGTCATGTAATGCAAAACGTTCTTAATTTGATATTCAGATAGTCCATCTATATTCCATTCAACTATAGACATATCATCATATGGGATAAAACTAAAGGAATTATCTTCATATTGAAGATCAATAGGGGATGGCCTTAGATAATAAGCCTTTGTTGGAATACTAGCATTTATCTTAGGATAGGTAATTTTATTAATCTGGTTTGTGTCTTCAGAAAACATACTTTCGAGATTATTAATAAATCTTTCTTCCTTTTCAGACTCTTCTAATTCGGATCCTTCCGATTCCCATCCCTCTAATTCAATACTTTCTATCAGAATCTCGACAGAAGGTGGCTTAGAATAAAATACCTTGAAGTCGAATTTTCTTGATGGTTGTCCTAAAAGATTTTTGCATTTGTTTAAAGGAGCAATACTCTTACCATGATAATTTATTCCTAGTGATGAGAGTCTCTTTATTAACTCTTCGACCATTTCAATTTTATCATCTCTTGCTAGTTTTAGATCTAGCTTAGACGTATCCATTAGTTGAAATAAGATCTTCTTCTCATACGAAGTAGAAGACGATTCGTGATTCATAATATAATTAGTTGCTGGCTTTAAGCCGGCTACTTTGGATTCTATTTTAGAAAAATTATGTACTGATAAGTTAGAAAATTTATTTTACTATACTATTCTATATTTCCTCCTTATTTATAAGGAGAGCATATGACTTCCTTTTGATTTTCTATTTTATTGGAGAGATCTGTTGGAGGGGGATGGACACTTTTAATAAGTTTTCCTTTTGTTGTAAAATAATTTTGATAAAACAGTTTCTAAGGTATTAAGAATTTGTTTATTCGAGAAGTTTGAAAAAGATTTTTCTAACAGCTTAAAACAATGTCAAAGGAATTATGGGAATTCTTTAGTTCCTTCTTTAGCTTTATAAAGGTGGTATTTTCTTTTCCACACCTTTTGATCTTTAATCGAAAGATACGTAGTATACCATTTATTAAATGGTTCTTCTTTCCGGGTTAGAACCGCTAGATTGTTTAGATCTATATTAGCGATATTATCTCTTTTATATCCCATATATGATGGTGTAGGACTCTCCGGTCTTTCTTCTTTATAGTGAGGATGACTTACATTTTCCTCAATCATTTGTATTCCTAATAAAGAAGGTATCCTTATTAGAGGCATACTATTATCAGAACGAGATGTTCTTAGAGGTAAGTAAGAGGAACAAGACCTCCTTCCTAAGTATAGAATAACTAATCTACTTCTTGAGAATGTAATTTCAATATTTCCATCCTTATGCTCTACTGTCTCCTAGATGAATGTTAAATCTTCCTTTTTAGCCGGGACAGCCTCTTCTAGGACCCATCTTTCTGGTAGATGAGCCTCATCCCAAAAGATTACCTTTGGAACCATAAGATTCTCTTTTGATAGATTAGTAAAAAATAAAGTTATTGTTCCTTTAAGATTAAGGAACTCTATAGATGAATCCCTTAAATTAAGGACTACCATATTCATAGCCTTATAGTGAATTCTATGGATAAGAATAACATTTTTTGATGTAGGTAACATATCATAACCTGTAGCTTTAATATCAAGGTCTAATGCACATAATAAGTTTGGGATAGACAAAGATAGACTGAAATTTGGATAACAAAAGAAATACATGGGGCCATCATATAAGTTGATTATACTACTGCTAACAGGGAGTCATGAAATTTATTATGCCTTTTATCTCGTACACATATTACTACCGAGGTATTTAACCCCAATCTAGTAGCTGGTTTTAAAGCTACTTGTACCATTCCTACACGAAGAAACTAGTACTTTTCGTGGTGCTTTGCCAACAACTTTTGGGATAATAAGTTAAATGAACTAAATCCCTCATGAATTGGGACAGCCTGTTCTACAGTTTTAATAACATTATCATATTTGAATATAAATTGATTATTCGACTTATAAATAGAGCAAGAATTTATTAAGGAAGTTTCCAATTCTGAAGATTTTGTTCAATATTTTCGAGTAATAACACTTCTTTATTTTTTGCTTTTCTTTTAGTCCCACTAGAGCTAGCTAAGCTATTAGTACAACTACCAAAACTCTCAAATATTGTATCTATGATCCTTGTTGGAGTAGGATTTGTTGTGCTAGTTTAGTTCGCATCATTCCCTTTTTGTTTGAAAAGATTCATCCTTGAATCTTGCCAGAATATTGTGAAAGAAGCAAACATATAATCTACAAGAACAATACTAATACATTATCAACCTGCAAATCTTTCAAAAAAGTTGTTAGAGGAACTTCAGAATAAAGAATACTTTCAATGCTAATAAACTCAACATGTTCACCAGGCTCAATGGCATCAAGCAAAATATCTTCATTCTTCTCCAGCTCAACTTTTTCTTCATCTTTAATAATGATCTCTTCACCTTAATTTTCGTTCAAAAGTTGCAAATCATTGTCTTTTTCACCATCTTCATTAATCATGTATTCAGAATCTTTATTGACTTTCTTTCAAGAACTTTATAGACTTATCAACAATCACGCTAGAAAACGTAGACTTATCACTCACGTCCTCAAGTATTTAGTTTAATGCAGTTTTTGTAGTGCGAAAGCCCTTATTCCATAAGAAGAAAAAACTAGAAGCTAAATATGAATAAATAAATAAAGAATGACGAATATACTAAAGTTAAATCATGGACCAGAGAAGAGTTGACTGGTCAATAACTCTCGTAGTCCTAAATTTTATGAGTCAACTTTACAAAACTAAGAGAAAATTCGCGTGGGCCTACCTAATAATATTCCGACGCAAATTACTTTATCATATGCATTCCAAACATCAAAACACTTGCATTCCCACCTGTATTACGCTTGGATTAATTGAAAACAATATGATTTTTTCCTTATGCGCATGGATTTACATCTCATCTTGCTTGATCATTCAGCCACGCTCCAATCTGCTAGCCAAGCTTGTCAACCGCATTCCCGTGATTTCTTATGCCAATCCTTGTGTCATCAAGAGTCCTAATGCTTAGAGGAACAAGAAATGATAGAGACCCCAATGGTGCAAATCCTGAATCAAAATATTTGGGCATGCCCTCCATACTCGGCGTTCCCTCTTTCCTCCAAAAGATTAGTCTAGGTTCATTGGGAGAATGATATTAATACTCGATCAACTAATTTTCTTTCTTCGCATTTTTTTAAGCATTGGATCGGTGCCTATGATTGCCTCTTCCACGCACTTTAACTCAACACTCGTGTTTATGCTTGCCAAATAAGACCAAACCATCATACTAGGCATAGATTAGAAAGGGACGAACAAAAGAAATGAAGAAATGAAAACATAGGTAGGATTTTGGATCAATAAGAAAACAAATGACAAGTTCTTTATTCTCTTCCATACAGCTAAACATAAGGATCAAATCAAATTGATTTAAACACTAGGGTAGACAAAGAACACAAAACAAAGAAAGGATGTGAGTAATAAGTCTAGGTTCGCTAGCACGAGTCTTCATAAGTCCGCAAGGTTCTTGAAAGAACCCATAACTTGATTTACCACAAGGTAGAAAACAAATAATATGCTCACTAGCCTCAAATATTTGGTTGCATGTTGCTTTTATAGTGCGAAAGCCCTTATTCCATAAGAAGAAGAAACTATAAGCTAAATATAAATAAATAAATAAAGAAACATGAATAAACTAAAGTCAAATCAAGAAATAGAACGAAGTTGACTGGCCAAAAACTCTCGTAGTCCAAATTTTATGACCCAGCTCATCAAAAACTAGGAATAATTCGTATAGGCATACCTAATAACGCTCCAGCCCAAATTACTTCATTATATATGTCCTAAACATCAAAATGTGCGCATTCCTACTTGAATTAATTGAAAGAAACACGATTTCTCCATTACACACATGCATTTATGTCTCTTCCTGCTTGACGATCAAGTTACGCTACAATGCCATCGACGAAGCTTGTTTACGTTCCCACGACTCCATAATGAAAATAAGGGAAATTTCTCATAGGCATACCTAATAATACTCTGACCCAATTTGTTTCATTATATGCCTCCCAATCATCAAAATGTGTGCATTATCGCTTGTATTAATCGAAAGCATTATGATTTCTCCCTTACGTGCGTGGATTTACATCTCATGCTGCTTAATCATCAAGTCACGCCCCAACACAATCGATTAAGCTTGTCAATTGCGTTCTGATGATTCCTAACAAAAATAAGGGAGAATTCGAGTGGGTGTACCGAATAACACTCTGGCCCAATTTACTTCATTGTATGCCACCTAAACATCAAAACATGCTCATTTTCGTTTGGATTAATAGAAAGCAGCATGATTTCTCCTTTACGTGGGTGGATTTTTGTCTCGTCTTGCTTGATCATCAAACTAAGCCCCAATACTACCGGTCAAGCTTATCAATTGTATTCCCATTATTCCTTATGCCAGTCCTTATGTCATCAAGAGTCCTCGTGCCTTGAGGAATAAGGAATGATGGAGATTCCAATGGTGGAAATCTTGAATTGGAATATTTGGGCATGCCTCGATTCTTGTCATTCCATATTTCCTCTAAAAGATTCGTCTATGATTATTTGGAGAATTATATCAATACTCGATCAACTAATTTTCTTTCTTCCCATTCGTCCAAGCATTGGATCAGTGCCTACAAGTGCCGCTTCCATGCGCTTCCACTCAACGCTCGTGTTTATGCTCCCCAAATAAAACCAAACCATTATGCTAGAAAGAGAGACACAAAATAAACAAACAAAATCAAAACATAGGTAAGGTTTTGGATCCAATAAGGAAAGAAATCAAAAGTCCTCTGTTCTCTTTCTTATGGCTAAGCAAAATGATCAAATCAAATTGACTTAAACATAAGGGTGGATAAAGAACACAAAAGCAAGGAAGCACATGAGCGATAAGTCTATGTTCACTAGCATGACTGTTGATAAGTCCATAAGGTTCTTGAAAGAACCCATAACTTTATTTTGCATTCAACTGTTATAGTATAAGTACCCTCATTCCATAAGAAGAAGAAACTATAAGCTAAATATGAAAAAATAAATAAATAAAGATGAATAAAATAAAGTCAAATAAAGAACTATAGAGGAACAAGGAATGATGGAGATCCCAATGGTGCACATCCTAAATCGAAATATTTAGGAGGGCCTCGATTCTCGTCATTCCCTCTTTTCTCTAAGAGATTTCTTTGTGATAATTTGGAGAATTATATCAATACTTGATCATCTAATTTTCCTTCTTCACATTTGTCCAAGCATTGGATCGGTGCCTATGATTGCCACTTCCATGATGTTTAATTCAACACTTTTGATAGAAAATCATCATCTTAGGAACCATATACCTTAATAACTAATGAGTTATGATACATATAGAATGCAAGAAAACACCCTCCAATTAAGATGATTCCAAAATCCAAGGATCTCCTCAAGTGAAATTAGGAAAAACTAGTTCCAACAATAAACTAGCAATTGAATTCAACTCCAAACACCACAAACCAAGTATGATTTGTTAAGTTAAGAATCAAACACAAGATTTTGGTTAGATAACACCACAAACTAAAAGATAGTTTGATAAGTTTAAAGTTCATGCAAGAACTTAAGCAAAAACACTCACAAAGAGCAAATAAAGATTATCATTCATTAATTGATTCCTTACAAATGAATTTGGATTTGATATTTATAACTAAAATAAGACAAAGAACCCTAGATGGATGTATTTTGAGCTCTCCCACGTTTTTTCCTTTAATCCCCACTAAAACTCATTAAAAATGGTTATTTTTACATTGATTGCACTCATTTTGTAACTCTCAAATAATAACTAAACATGTGCATTTATTTGTAACTCCACACAACACACATATAACTTACACCTAATAAAATTCCTTAATTAAATAAAGATCAACTAAAATAATTAATTAAGCTAAAACCCAAAAAGATAAGAACCCATATAAATATGAATTAAGCCCAAAAGCCTAATCATGGCCGAATGGCTTTTATTCTTCAAAATGGGTTGAAAGCTTCATTATAAGTTTAGACTCTTCGTTTCATGCATGAGTTCCATTTCCATTTTGGACCTATTGGTGCATGCCTTCGTAATGGAACCTCATGGCAGCTTTGATTCATATCAAAATTGAAATAATATGTTCATTAGCCTTAAGTATTCGATTGCATGCATTTTTTATAGTGTGAAAGCCACATTCCATAAGAAGAAGAAACTAGAAGCTAAATATGAATAAATAAATAAAGAAAGATGAATAAACTAAAGTCAAATCAAGAACTAGAGAGGAGTTGACTATTCAACAACTCTCGTAGTCCCAAATTTTAAGAACCAGCTTAATGAATATAAGGGGAAATTCGCATTGGCCTACCTAATAGCACTCTGAACCAAATTACTTCATTATATGCGTCCCATAGATCAAGAAACTCGCATTCCCAATTGTAATACCCTTGGATTAGTTGGAAATAACATGATTTCATCCTTACGCGAGTGGATTTATATCTCATTATGGATGATCATCAAGTCAAGCCCCAATGCCACCGGTCAACCTTGTCAATTGCATTCCCATGATTCCTTATGGTAATCCTTGTGTCATTAGGTGCGCTTGTGCCTAGAGGAATAATGAATGCTGGAGATCCTATTGATCAAAATTTGGTCGTGCCTAGATTCTCATTGTTCCCACTTTCCTCCAAAAGATTCGTCTGATATCATTCAAAGGAATTATATTAATACTTGATCAACTAATTTTCTTTCTTCGCATTTGTCCAAGCATTGGATTGGTGCCTACAATTGCCGCTTCCACACGCTTTCACTCAACACTCATGTTTATGCTCCCCAAATAAAACCAAATGGTGCACATATGCCTATGCAACTACAACTGAGGCAGTGACCCTATCGATGCAGCCTAGCACAACGACGAGTATTAAAAATATCGTATCCCTCGAGAAAGTAAAATCCTAGAGTTACTACTTCATTCCTTGTTATCTAGCCTAAAATTAATAACAGAGTTTCTAGATTTACTAAAACTAAATTTTAAGTGTAATGCGAGAATGAATGAGCAAAGAGAACAATCAAGACAAGAAAGCAAACCCAAATAGGACCTAGACTAGTTGGCTATCAAACAAAAGATAATAGATTATTGAGTCCGATTATGCTACGTATGGACGGATTCTAAACTGAATTTGGTTTCCCTCTCGAGACAACCGAATTCCTAAACCTAAGAACCTAAAGTTGGAATCTCTTCCTAACGATTGATTACTAAGTAAGCCTTAAGTTTTAATCCACCTCTATTAAGCTTTGTTAATTCTTAATCCGATAAATTAATTAACATTACCTCTAAGTGAAAATTAACCTGTTCTTGTAATTAAATTTCCGAACTCAATTAGAATTTCTCAATTGTTAAAAGAATTATATGAATAGTAATCAATACAATCAATGTAACGAAAACTAGATTTATATTATTAATTGTAAAAGGAATACAAGAAAGGAAACTCAAACAATCTCAACAATTCAGTACAAAGCCAATATAGCAAGGAACCCCAATGGGTTCAACCAAAGAACAAATAAAAATTCAATTACAATGAAAGAATAAAGAAACCGAAACATATACACCCTTTTTCTAGAATTGGATGAACAATTCAAAGCCTTGATCTACATTGCAATTGATCTCTAGAATTGCTTCTTGATTTGCTCCAAAACTCCTTCTCAATCCTCAATTCAAAACCAAGATCATGAATCTGACGTTCCAAGATGGAATCAATTTCCTAGAAGCCCTCCGAAATGCCTGAAAGCACATCTAGCAAAATTATAATGGAAGATGAAGAGTCAAAATTGTCGATATGGAACTCCTTTTTTTTCTCTTTTTGGCTTGTTCCATTTATTCATAAAGCAAATACGGGCGTGTTCCAGCCCGTGTCTGGGTCATGTTCGACTCTAATTGACAAAATGAACTGAATCGACCATGGTCCTGTTCTTGCCCGTGTTAGCAAACAGGGGCCGTGTTCTGGCCCCTGTTAACCAACACGAGCCGTGCTTTAGGGCATGGTACCCTCAAAAAACATGTTGCTTCAAAGTGCTTAAGCTACACGGCTTGGAATTTTTGCACGGGCTCTAACACGGGCCATGTTGACTTCCCAAAAGTCAAGCTAAGGTCAAAAAGCTTCTGATTCTATTTGTTTTCACCTGAAATTGATCTAAAATTACTAAAGTACTGATGATGGACCTATAAAATCTCCTAAAACATGAAAGGACATAAAACACGGGTGATCTTGGAATAAAAACATAATGAATTCTAAGAAAATTCATAATAATATGTCAGCAAATACGTGTAAAACTATGCATAGCAAATCATTCCATACTTAAGCTTGTGCTTGTCCTCAAGCAATTAACAACTCAACTCACAAAACCGCAATTAGCAAATCCTCAAAGTTTATGCCCCCTATGTCACAATAAATAGCATTTAACACATCTCAAAAGAAACTCAATCCTAAGTCAAGTTGTAAATTATTAACAGAGAATGGAGATAATATCAATATATAAATAACTAAAACAACAACTCAATAACAAACATAAAAAAACCGATGCCTCACAGGGATCACTCAAGTCGCTCAAAGTGTGTATAAGGTGAGAAATAGATCCCTCAAAGCAAATGCACAAAACCTGCTTACTATAAGCTTGCTCAAAAATCTTATCTTCGCTATTGCGAATAAATGAATACCAAAATCAAAGAGTTTTTACCAAGATTGTAATGGAGCTAAGGTAAAGGTATGGAGATTTAGGAAAGAAGTGTGAAAATGCTGGAAATTCTTGCAATAAACAACAATGTATGCTCAAAAAATTAAATGCCCAAAAATATTCATTAAAATCCTGAGTTTGTAGAATAAAGCTCAAAAATACTATTAATCCAATAAAGAGATAAAGAAATAAGGAATTTTTTTGTTGTTTTGTTTTTCTTAACGAAACTTGAACTAGCAGCTTATAAGAGAACTGCTGCATACAACTGAATACAGTAAAGAGCAAAAATATAGTTTAGATTGAAGGGAGCATCTAAAATATCAAAAGGATTTAGTAAATTCACCAACATAGCAAATGGCATTTTAATCCCAAACAAGAGAAAGCAAATCACAAAAATTCCAGCATAAAGGTAAAAGGAAGATAAAATGAAAAGGCTAAGATGTAAAGTGTGAAATGGTGTAAAATGAAGAAAAGATTAAAGGCTCAACCATGGCTAACTAATGGAAACACAAAAGGTAGGCTTTTGGACAAGTATGCTGAATCCTAAGTTGCCCAAATCATCTCATGGTATTCACAAATTCATGTAACCTCAACAAGCATTACAAAGCAAGTTCTAGAAGCAAAACCAAGTACAATTCACACTCAAACAAGAAATATAAAGAGCATATGTATAATGAATGCTCAAAATGGCTCAAAATCTCACTTTGGAAGTGTGGTATTAATTGTAATTGTTTCTCAACATCATTAATTGAATTATCACTTAAGAAACTCATGCATATAACATAATCAACCTTCTAAGTTAAAATTTGAAAACTCGAGAAACAATCAAGTAACACCAGTTTAACTCGATAGAGTTGATGTATTAAACATCATTAATTGTTTTCCAAGGACAATGAACAACAAAGAAAAGTAATTGAAATTCTATAAATCAAATTGTCAATTAGCTCAAAAATTATGTATAAAGACATAAGATCCTAACATCATAACAATATACATAATTAGTGATAGCAATTTCAGATACAGCTAACAGAGCATCACAATATAGAAAAAGGAACATACGGTATACCCACCCCATACTTGAAGAACACCCTGTGCTCACTGTAAAATGTAGTGGGTACCCTGCATGAGGAGTACAGATAAGGAAAACAAAATCAATATTAACTAAGTACATAATATGTTTGAGAAATAAACTAAAAAAAATAGAAAATGAAATAAATCTAATGAAGACTGCCATGGTCATCTACCGCGGTTGGTGGAGTGAAAATCAACGTTCCTCAGCGAGGGCTGTGCTAATAGGCGGTGGGGGGTCCTGGAGTGGAAGGTGAGGCTAGTGGGGGCACTGGTGTATCCGCGGCAAGAGCTGTGCTTGTAGACGGTGGATGGCCCTAAGTGGCAGTTGGAACTAGTGGAAGCTGGGTCGCATCTGGGAAGCAATCGCTGAGGTCCAACTCAATATCACCCAGGTCATCAAGGAATTACTACACTCCATCACCCTGCCAGAATTTGCTATCCTCTGGATTTGAGCTACCATCTGATCTGATTGTGTAACCTGTCTCTTAAGGCCCTCCAAGAGCTGCTGCAGTAAAAGGGGTATGTGTCGATATAAAAAAATAACCTTGTAAAACATGTATATTTATAAATTTGACAAAACAACCCCATAATAGTGCAAATAATTTAATATGAGAAAACAACCCCGTAAAAATGCTATATTTAAAAAATCCCATAATAGTGCTAATAATTTAATATTAGAAAATGATCCAATAAAAGTGGTATATTTATCAATATAAGAAAATAACCTCGTAAAACGTGTATATTTATAAATATGAGAAAACAACTTCATAAAAATAGTGTAACTTTTTAAATTTTTTAATATGAGAAAACAGCCCGCAGAAGGGGTAAATTTTTTAATATGAGAAAACAACCTAGTAATATGGGGATATTTATCAATCAGAGAAAATAACCCCGTACTTTTGGTATATTTGTGAGTATAAGGAAATAACACCTTAAATGGGTTAATTTTATAATATGAGAAAACAACCCCGTAAAAGGGATATATTTGTCGATATAAGAAAATAACCCCGTAAAACATGCATATTTAGGAATTTAACAAAACAACACCATAATAGTGCTAATAGATTAATATGAGAAAATGACCCAGTTAAATTGGTATATTTATCAATATAAGAAAATTACCGCGTAAAACGTGTATATTGATGAATCTGAGAAAACAACCCCGTAAAAGTAGTGTAATTGCGAGTCTGAGAAAACAGCCTCGTGGAAGGGGTAAATTATTTAATATGAGAAAACAACCCTGTAATATTGGGATATTTATCAATCGTAGAAAGTAACCCCATAATTTTGATATATTTGTGAGTATGGGAAAAGAACTCCTTAAATGAGTTAATTTTATAGTATGAGAAAACAACCCCGTAAAAGGGGTATATCTGTGGATATAAGAAAATAACACCATAAAATGTTTAAATTTATGAATTTGACAAAATAACCCCATAAAAGTGCTAATAATTTAATATTAGAAAATAACCCAGTAAAAGTGGTATATTTATCGATATAAGAAAATAATCTTGTAAAACGTGTATATTTATGAATTTCAGAAAACAACTTCGCAAAAGTAGTGTAACGGCGAGTCTAAGAAAACAGCCTCGTAGAAGTGGTAAATTCTTTAATATGAGAAAACAACCCTGTAATACTGGGATATTTATCAGTCGGAGAAAGGAACCCCGTAATTCTGGTATATTTATGAGTATGGGAAAAGAACCCCTTAAATGAATTAATTTTAGAGTATGAGAAAATAACCCCGTAAAAGGGGTATATTTGTGGATATAAGAATATAACCTCGTAAAATATGTATATTTATAAATTTGACAAAACAACCCAATAAGAGTGCTAATAATTTAATATTAGAAAAGGACCCCGTAAAAGTGGTATATTTGTCAATATAAGAAAATAACCTCGTAAAACGTTTATATTTATGAATCTGAGAAAACAACTCCGTAAAAGTAATGTAACGGCGAGTGTGAGAAAACAGCCTCGTAGAAGGAGTAAATTTTTTAATAAGAGAAAAAACCCCGTAATACAGGGATATTTACCAATCGAAGAATATAACTCCGTAATTTTGGTATATTTGTGAGTTTGAGAATACAACCCCTTAAATGGGTTAATTTTATAATATGAGAAAACAACTCTATAAATGGGGTATATTTGTCAATATAAGATAATAACCCCGTAAAACGTGTAAATTTATAAATTTGATAAAACAATCCCATAATAGTGCTACTACTTGAATATAAGAAGACGACCCCGTAAAAGTGGTATCAATATAAGAAAATAACTCCGTAAAATGTGTATATTTATGAATATGAGAAAACAACCCCGTAAAAGTAGAGAAATTGCGAATCTAAGAAAACAGCCTTGCATTAGGGGTAAATATTTTATTATGAGAAAATAACCCCGTAATACAAGGATATTTATCAATCGGAGAAAATAACACCGTAATTTTGGTATATTTGTGAGTATGAGAAAACAATCCCTTAAATGGGTTCATTTTACAATATAAGAAAATAACACCGCAAAAGGGGTATATTTGTCGATATAAGAAAATAACATCGTAAAACATGTATATTTATAAATTGGACAAAACAACCCCATCATAGTGCTAATAATTTAATATGAGAAAACGACCCCGTAAAAGTGGTAAATATAAAACAACCTCATAACAGTGCTAATAATTTAATATGCGAAAACGACCCCGTAAAAGTGGCATATTTATCAATATAAGAAAATAATATCTTAAAATGTATATATTAATGAATCTGAGAAAACAACCCCGTAAATGTAGTGTAATGGCGAGTCTGAGAAAATAGCCTTGTAGAAGGAGTAAATTTCTTAATATGAGAAAACAACCCCGTAATACGGGGATATTTATCAATCGGAGAAAATAATCCCATAATTTTGGTATATTTGTGCATATGAAAAACAACCCCTTAAATCGGTTAATTTTATAATATGAGAAAATAACCCCGTAAAGGGGATATATTTGTCGATATAAGAAAATAACCCCGTAAAACATGTATATTTATAAATTTGACAAAACAATCCCATAATAGTGCTAATAATTTAATATTACAAAATGACCCATAAAACATGTATATTTATAAATTGGACAAAACCACCCCATCATAGTGCTAATAATTTAATATGCGAAAATGACCTCGTAAAGTGGTATATTTATCAATATAAGAAAATAACCTCGTAAAACGTGTATATTTATGAATATGTGAAAACAACCGCATAAAAGTAGTGTAACGGCGAGTGTGAGAAAACAGCCTCGTAGAAAGAGTAAATTGTTTATATGAGAAAACAACCCCATAATACGAGGATATTTATCAATCAGAAAATATAACCCCATAATTTTGCTATATTTGTGAGTATGGGAAAACAACACCTTAAATGGGTTAATTTTATATTATGAAAAAATAACCCTGTAAAAAAGGGGTATATTTGTCGATATAAGAAAATAACCCCATAAAACGTGTAAATTTATGGATTTGACAAGACAACTCCATAATAGTGCTAATAATTTAATATGAGAAAACGACCCCGTAAAAGTGGTATCAATATAAGAAAATAACTCCGTAAAACTTGTATATTTATGAATATGAGAAAACAACCGCGTAAAAGTAGTGTTATTGACAGTCTGAGAAAACAACCTTGTAGAAGGGGTAAATTTTTTAATATGAGAAAACAACCCCGTAATACAGGGATATTTATCAATTGGAGAAAATAACCTTATAATTTTGGTATATTTGTGAGTATGAGAAAACAACCCCTTAAATGGGTTAATTATATAATATGCGAAAACAACCCCGTGAAAGGGGTATATTTGTTGATATAAGAAAATAACCCCGTAAAACGTGTAAATTTATGAATTTGACAAAACAACCCCATAATAGTGCTAATAATTTAACATGAGAAAACGACCCCGTAAAAGTGGTATCAATATAAGAAAAGAATCTCAAAAACGTGTATATTTATTAATATGAGAAAGCAACCCCGTAAAAGTATTGTAATTGCGAGTCTGAGAAAATAACCTCGTAGAAGGGGTAAATTTCTTAATAAGAGAAAAAAGCCCCGTAGTACGGGGATATTTATCAATCAGAGAAAATAACCCCTTATTTTGGTATATTTGTGAGTATGAGAAAACAACTCCTTAAATGGGTTAATTTTATAATATGAGAAAATAACCGCGTAAGAGGGGTATATTTGTCGATATAAGAAAATAACCCCGTAAAACGTGTATATTTGTGAATCTGACAAAACAACCTCATAATAGTGCTCATAATTTAATATGAAAGAACGACCCAATAAAGTGGTATATTTAAAACAACCCCATAATAGTGCTAATAATTTAATATGAGAAAACGATCCCGTAAAAGTGTTATATTTATCAATAGAAGAAAATAACCCCGTAAAATGTGTATATTTATGAATCTGAGAAAACAACCTCGTAAAAGTAGTGTAATGGCGAGTCTGAGAAAACAGCCTCATAGAAGGGGTAAATTTTTTAATAGGGGATATCTATCAATCGGAGGAAATAACCCTGTAATTTTGGTATATTTGTGAGTATGAGAAAACAACCCCTTAAATGGGTTTATTTTATAATAGAGAAAACAACCCTGTAAAAGGGATATCTGTCGATATAAGCAAATAACCCCGTAAAAGGGGTATATTTGTCGATATAACAAAATAACTCCATAAAACGTGTATATATATGAATTTGAGAAAACAACCACATAATAGTGCTAATAATTTAATATGAGAAACTACCCCGTTAAAGTGGTATATTTATCAATATAAGAAAATAACCCCGTAAAACATGTAAAAGTATTGTAATCGCGAGTCTAAGAAAATAGCCTCGTAGAAGGGGTAGATTTCTTAATATGAAAAAATACCCCATAATACTGGGATATTTATCAATCGGAGAAAATAACCCCATAATTTTGGTATATTTGTGAGTATCGGGGTTATTTTCTCCATTGATAAATTTCCCCGTATTACGGGGTTGTTTTCTAATATTTATAAATATACCACTCTTACAGGGTTGTTTTCTTAGATTAAAAATTTATCCCTTCTACGAGGCTATTTCCTTAGACTCGTAATTACACTACTTTTACGGAGTTGTTTTCGCAGATTCATAAATATACACGTTTTATGGGATTATTTTCTTATATTGATAAACATACCACTTTTACGGGGTCGTTTTCTCATATTAAAACAACCCCCTAAGAGTCGCATATTTATAAATATTAGAAAACAACCCCATAATAGGGGGATATTTATCAATCGGAGAACGTAACTCCGTAATTTTGGTATATTTGTGAGTATGAGAAAACAACCCCTTAAATGGGTTAATTTTATAATATAAGAAAACAACCCCATTAAAGGGGTATATTTGTAGACATAAGAAAATAAGCCCGTAAAACGTGTATATTTATAAATTTGAGAAAACAATCCCATAATAGTGCTAATAATTTAATCTATGAAAACGACCTGTCAAAGTGGTATATTTATCAATATAAGAAAATAACCCCGTCAAATGTGTGTATTTATGAATCTGAGAAGACAACCCCGTAAAAGTAGTGTACTTGCGAGTTTGAGAAAACAGCCTTGTAGAAGGGTTAAAATTTTTAATATGAGAAAACAACCCCATAAGAATGGTATATTTTTAAATATTACAAGACAACCCCATAATACGGGGATATTTATCAATCGAAGAAAATAACACTGTAACTTTGGTATATTTGTGAGTATGAGAAAACAACCCCTTAAATCGGTTAATTTTAGAATCTCAGAAAACAACCCCGTAAAAGGGGTATACTTATTGATATAAGAAAATAACTTCATAAAACGTGTAAATTTATGAATTTGATAAAATAATCCCACAATAGTGCTAATAATTTAATATGAGAAAACAACCCCGTAAAAGTGGAATATGTATAAATATAAGAAAATAACCCCGTAAAACGTATATATTTATGAATCTGCGAAAACAACTCCGTAAAAGTAGTGTAATTTCGAGTCTGATAAAACGGCCTCGTAGAAGGGGTAAATTTTTAAATATGAGAAAGAAACCCCGTAATACGGGGATATTTATCAATCGGAGAAAATAAACCCGTAATTTTGATAAATTTGTAAGTATGAGAAAACAACCCTTTAAATGGGTCAATTTTATAATAGAAGAAAACAACCTCGTAAAAGGGGTGTATTTGTCGATATAAGAAAATAACCGCGTAAAACATGTATATTTATAAATTTGAGAAAACAATCCCATAATAGTACTAATAATTTAATATGAGAAAACGACCCCGTAAAAGTGATATATTTATCAATATAAGAAAATAACCCGTAAAACGTGTATATTTATGAGTATGAGAAAACAACCCCATAAAAGTAGTGTAATTTTGAGTGTAAGAAAATAGCCTCGTAAAAGGGATAAATTTTTTAAAATGTGAAAACAGACTCGTAGAAAGGGTAAATTTTTTAGCATGTGGAAACAACCCTTTAATACGGGGATATTTATGAATCTGATAAAATAACCTCGTCATTGTGTTATATTGGTGAGTATGAGAAAACAATACCTTAAATAGGTTAATTTTATAATATGAGAGAAAAACCCCGTAAAAGGGGTATATTTTTTATGTAAGATAATAATTCCGTAAAATATGTATATTTATGAATTAGAGAAAACAACCTCATTATAGCGCTAATAATTTAATATGAGAAAACGACACCGTAAAAGTAGTACATTTATCAATATAAGAAAATAACCTTGTAAAACGTGTATATTTACAAATGTGAGAAAACAACCCCATAAAAATAGTGTAATTGCGAGTTTGAGAAAACAGCCTCATAGAAGAGATAAATTTTTTAATATGAGAAAACAACACCTTAAGAGGGGTATAATTACAAATATTAGAAAACAACCTCGTAATATGGAGATATTTATCAATCGGAGAAAATAACTCCGTAATTTTAGTATATTTGTGAGTATGAGAAAAGAACCTCTTAAATTGGTTAATTTTATAAAATAAGAAAACAACCCTGTAAAAGGGGTATATTTGTCGATATAAGAAAATAACCTCGTAGAACGTGTATATTTATGAATTTGAGAAAACAACTCCATAATAGTGCTAATAATTTAATATGAGACAACAACCCCGTAAAAGTGGTATATCTATCAATATAATAAAATAACCCCGTAAAACGTGTATATTTATGAATCTGAGAAAACAACCTCGTAAAAGTAGTGTAATTGCGAGTCTGAGAAAACAGCCTCGTAGAAGGGATAAATTTCTAAATATGAAAAAGAAACCCCGTAATACGGGGATATTTATCAGTTGGAGAAAATAACCCCGTAATTTTGATAAATTTGTGAGTATGAGAAAACAACCCCTTAAATGGGTCAATCTTATAATATGAGAAAACAACCTCGTAAAAGGAGTATATTTGTCGATATAAGAAAATAACCACGTAAAACATGTATATTTATGAATTTGAGAAAATAATCCCATAATAGTACTAATAATTTAATATGAGAAAACGACCCCGTAAAAGTGGTGTATTTATCAATATAAGAAAATAACCCCGTAAAACATGTATATTTATGAGTATGAGAAAACAACCCCGTAAAAGTAGTGTAATTTCGAGTGTAAGAAAATAGCCTCATAAAAGGGATAAATTTTTTAAAATGTCAAAACAAACTCGTAGAAAGGGTAAATTTTTTAGTATGTGAAAACAACCCCTTAATACGGGGATATTTATGAATCTGAAAAAATAACCCCGTCATTGTGGTATATTTTCTTTAATTCATAAATATATTTGTGAGTATTAATTTTATAATATGAGAAAAAAACCTCGTAAAAAGGGTATATTTTTTATGTAAGATAATAATTCCGTAAAACATGTATATTTATGAATTAGAGAAAATAACCCCATTGTAGCGCTAATAATTTAATATGAGAAAACGACACCGTAAAAGTAGTACATTTATCAATATAAGAAAATAACCTAGAAAAACGTGTATATTTATAAATCTGAGAAAACAACACCATAAATATAGTGTAATTGCGAGTATGAGAAAACAGCCTCGTAGAAGGGATAAATTTATTAATATGAGAAAACAAAACCGTAAGAGGAGTATATTTATAAATATTAGAAAGCAACCCCGTAATTTTAGTATATTTGTGAGTATTAGAAAACAACCCCTTAAATGGGTTAATTTTATAAAATGAGAAAACAACCCCGTAAAAGGGGTATATTTATCGATATAAGAAAATAACCCCGTAAAACGTGTATATTTATGAATTTGAGAAAACAACTACATTGTAGTGCTAATAATTTAATATGATAAAACGACCCCGTAAAACTGGTATATTTATCAATATAAGAAAATAACTCCATAAAACGTGTAAATTTATGAATATGAGAAAACAACCCCATAAAAGTAGAGTAATTGCGAGTTTGAGAAAACAGCCTCGTAGAAAGGGTAATTGTTTTTAATTTGAGAAAAGAACCTTGTAATACAGAGATATCTATTAGTCGAAAGAAATAACCCCGTAATTTTGGTAAATTTGTGCGTATAAGAAAACAACCCTTAAATTGGTCAATTTTATAATATCAGAAAATAACCCCGTAAAAGGGGTATATTTGTCGATATAAGAAAATATAAGTGTAAAATATGTAAATTTATATATTTGAAAAAACAATCCCATAATAGTACTAATAATTTAATATGAGAAAATGACGCTGTAAAAGTGGTATATTTATCAATATAAGAAAATAATCTCATAAAACGAGTATATTTATGAATATGAGAAAACAATACCGTAAAAGTAGTGTAATTCCGAGTGTGAGAAAATAGCCTCGTAGAAGAGAAAAAAATTTTAAAATGAGAAAACAGACTCGTAGAAAGGGTAAATTTTTTAATATGTGAAAACCACCCCGTAATACGGGGATATTTATGAATCTGAGAAAATAACCCAATCATTGTGTTGTATTGGTGAGTATCAGAAAATAACACCTTAAATGGGTTAATCTTATAATATGAGGAAAAAACTCTATAAAAGAGGTATATTTTTTTATGTAATGTAATAATCTTGTAAAACGTGTCTATTTATAAATTTGAGAAAATAACCTCATTATAGCGCTAATAATTTAATATGAGAAAACGACACCGTAAAGGTAGTATATTTATCAATCTAAGAAGATAACCTAGTAAAACGTGTATATTTATAAATGTGAGAAAACAACCTCATAAAAATAGCGTAATTGCGAGTCTGAGAAAACAGTCTCGTAGAAGGGATAAATTTTTTAATATGAGAAAACAACACCGTAAGAGGGATATATTTTTAAATATTAGAAAATAACCCCATAATATGGAGATATTTATCAATTGGAGAAAATAACCCTGTAATTTTAGTATATTTGTGAGTATGAGAAAACAACCCCTTAAATGGGTTAATTTTATAAAATGAGAAAATAAATCCGTAAAAGGGGTATATTTGTCGATGTAAGAAAATAACTCCGTAAAATGTGTATAATTATGAATTTGAGAAAACAACTCCATAATAGTGCTAATAATTTAATATAAGACAACAACCTCGTAAATGTGGTATATCTATCAATATAAAGAAAATAACCCCGTAAAACGTGTATATTTATGAATCTGAGAAAACAACCCTGTAAAAGTAGTATAATTGCGAGTTTCAGAAAACAGCCTTGTAGAAGGTGTAAATTTTTAAATATGAGAAAGAAACTTCGTAATACGAGGATATTTATCAGTCGGAGAAAATAACCCCATAATTTTGGTAAATTTGTGAGTATGAGAAAACAACCCTTTAAATGGGTCAATTTTATAATATGAGAAGACAACGTCGTAAAAGGGTTGTATTTGTCGATATAAGAAAATAACCGTGTAAAACATGTATATTTATTAATTTGAGAAAACAATCCCATAATAGTACTAATAATCTAATATGAGAAAATGATCCCGTAAAAGTGGTATATTTTTTCATGAAATAACATAATAGTATGGGTGGCAAGCTCAAAAGTAGTGTAATTTCGAGTGTAAGAGAACAGCCTCATAAAAGGGATAAATTTTTTAAAATGTGAAAACAGACTCGTAGAAAGGGTAAATTTTTAATATGTGAAAACAACCCCGTAATACGGGGATATTTATAAATTTGAGAAAATAACCCCGTCATTGTGGTATATTGGTGAGTATGAGAAAACAACACCTTAAATGGGTTAATTTTATAATATGAGAAAATAATCCATAAAAGGGGTATATTTTTTTATGTAAGATAATGATCCCATAAAACGTGTATATTTATGAATTTGAAAAAACAACCCCATTATAGCGCTAATAATTTAATATGAGAAAACGACACCGTAAAAGTAGTATATTTATCAATATAAGAAAATAACCTAGTAAAATGTGTATATTTATTAATCTGAGAAAACAACCCCATAAAAATAGTGTAATTGCAGTATGATAAAACGTACCGTAGAAGGGATAAATTTTTAATATGAGAAAACAAAATAGTAAGAGGTATATTTATAAATATTAGTGCAAATAACAACCCTTAAATGGGTTAATTTTATAAAATGAGAGAACAACCCCATAAAATGGGTATATTTGTCGATATAAGAAAATAACCCCGTAAAATGTGTATATTTATGGATTTGAGAAAACAACTCCATAATAGTGCTAATAATTTAATATGAGACAACGACCCCGTAAAAGTAGTATATCTATCAATATAAGAAAATAACCCGTAAAAACATGTATTTTATGAATTTGAGAAAACAACCCGTAAAGTAGTGTAATTGCAGTCCGAGAAATCAGCCTAAATGAGAAATAAATTTTAAATATGAGAAAAAAATCCTGTAATACGGGGATATTTATCAGTCGGAGAAAATAACCTCGTAATTTTGGTAAATTTGTGAGTATGAGAAAACAACTCCTTAAATGGGTTAATTTTATAATATGAGAAAACAACCCTATAAAAGGGGTGTATTTGTCGATATAAGAAAATCACCGCATAAAACATGTATATTTATGAATTTGAGAAAACAATCCCATAATAGTACTAATAATTTAATATGAGAAACCGATCCCGTAAAAGTGGTATATTTATCAATATAAGAAAATAACCCCGTAAAATGTGTATATTTATGAGTATGAGAAAATAATCCCGTAAAAGTAGTGTAATTTCGAGTGTAAGAAAACAGCCTCGTAGAAGGGATAAAGTTTTAAAATCAGAAAACAGACTCGTAGAAGGGTAAATTCTTTAATATATTAAAACAACCCCGTAATACGAGGATATTTATGAATCTGAGTAAATAACCCCGTCATTGTGGTATATTGGTGAGCATGAGAAAACAACACCTTAAATGGGTTAATTTTATAATATGAGAAAACAACCCTGTAAAAGGGTATATTTTTCGATATAAGAAAATAATCCCGTAAAACGTGTATATTTATGAATTTGAGAAAACAACCCCATTATAGTTGTCACGACCCGTCCGTGGACCCATGACCGGGACTAGGGATGGGTAGGCATAAGGCCACCGAATCTCGTAGTATGCATGACTGTTCACTAACTCAAACAAAATGTGATCCGGACTCTGACCATTGGCACATTTCCACAATTAACCTTTAGCCATCAGATACTACATTTAAAATTTGGTGTGCCAGCATGAATAAGCAAGACCTGAATTTACTAGCCATTATAAAATGATAAATTTGAAATTTCTACTGCGGAGATTCTAGAAATTTTAAATGTCAACATATACCAATAAAATCAATTACAGTTAACCCGAAGATGAAGGAATCAGACTACTAAATGAAAAGAACTGCAGAAAAGCTAACAACACCTGAAAAACAGTGAAATTGAGACTGTCACTCTCGAGAGTGAGTTAAAATCATATATCCCAAAAACAAATACAAACACTTCAATAGAATATTTGTTTAATTTAAAATAAAATATTAAGTCATGCAAAAACACGTGTCACGCTTCTTATAAAATAAATTTTACATACTGCGGGACGGAGTACCTCAGTAGAACCCTAATCCCCATTACTAGTAGCTTTAGTCTTTCGGCTCTCTCGTTCCAATAGAACTGGCACCCAGAGAATGAAGCTCAACAATTTCCAATAAAGTCGCGTGACGATGCTGACTAGGAACTTCTCCGCAAACTCACTTTTTCTGACCTAGAGTTAAACTCGACCAGGGCAAGTCCTAAATTTACCTTAAAAATTTATCTTTTACTATTTGTCTCAGATTTTTACCAGTGCGCACGCAGTCCTGATGCAATCCATCAGGTGGCAATGTTCTACTGCTGTCTCATCCCGAGTCAACATGCATTCACAATAGTATTGATGCAAAAAAATGATACATATATGAATAGTAATTAAATGAATAATTAAAATATTAAATCATTTAATGAGAACTATCACATAAAATCTTAGCATGACACATGTAAATAGATACATGACTTCTAACTCGATTACGCGACCTCCTAGCTGCCTCAGATGTACCTCGGATGGGCGGCCGGGTGGTTATCGACCGCTGATCCTTTGGTTGACTAGCCTCCGGTGCCGGTCAGATTGACAATCAAATGCTGTCGAATTGAAACAACCTGGCGATGATGATTCGGCACTCGATATTCGATCCGGACAATCTCGGCCATCGATTTTCAAGCGAGTTTGACCGCGAAA